>NC_074675.1:47119487-47419487 GCF_029448725.1 Salvelinus fontinalis
TAATTTTGAAATAGAAGATTGGGTCCAGTCTGTACATATGGAAGGTAATATGACTGGTTTGATCAGAGGATTATACTGTAGCTATTTATTTTAGACCTGCATGTTGAGAGAATCATAAAGTAGTTACTCCTTTAATAGCCATGGTAAACTCAATCAGGTATTCATGCATGCATTCATTCACAGTATTGCTTTAGGTTCTCACCAGCTGTGTCTACAAATGACCGTTGAAGTATTCAGTTTTACAAAAATGTTTTCTACATTTCTCAGAACCAGTCAGACTATGAATCACATCCTTTTTTTATTACAAGGCTCATTGAGGACAGAATGCATATCAACCTTTTGCCTTGTACAGGTTGAATACAGAGCGGGTACTTGAGAAATAATTCAGGGAAGACGATGAAATCAGTCCCTTAAAAAAAAGAATTGCTCGTGTCCTCACCCAAGCTAACAAAGTACCACCAAAGGGTATTTTTAATGTGCCCCCTGTACACACACTGACACAAACATACATGTAAATCATTGCAATAGACAAGGTGTATTCTTATTCAATCACTTTGCCATATTTAAGTTCTATTTTTTTTAAAACATTTTTAAGTGCTGAGTCACAAAGCTTATTACAACCTGATTCTGTGGCCGCTCCAAGCCCAGATGGAATTATTTCACCTCTCCTTGCCCATCCCCTGCATGCAAAAATGACCACTGCGTCAACTAGGGCAGCGTCTGAAAACATCTGTCAAATCCTTGCTTCCTCCGTCCTTGTTTCCTCAACTCTCAAAGCGCATTAGAGAAGATCGAAGGTCCCCCCCCCTTGGACCTGCAATGCACTTTGAGAGTAATTGAGGAAACAAGGACAGAGAAAGCAAAGATTTGAAAGTTAGTAACGTTTTCACACAACCGAAGTCAGCAACACAGGCAGCTTAGGTTAGAGGAAGTGATATTCAACACTGAAGTCCCTTCCTCTCCACATAACTAGACAAATGCTGCCATTTGGTTCTTTGAATGAGACAGTTAAGTCCATGGGTTGTAAACTGTTGTCATAGTAAGTGTAGTTTGTCGTTCACTCTCTTTTGTTGCTTGATCCAGCTGTGCACTGGACAACTTTCCTTTCACTGTTGTTGGAATCCGATAGGACCATTTTAACTACAGTTGACAGTTAAACAATTCAAATTAATGACAACCAATGTATGTGCTCATTTTGACAAGCTAACAAGTGAGCACAGATGAAAAACAGACAATCCCTGAGTTGTTATTTTTCCTGGTGGAGTGATATTTCAGAGGTCGCTGAAATAAGGACGAGTGAGGGGGTCATTTCAGAGGTGGTTCATTTGGTGATTTATTTCCTGATGCTGTTATTTTTTTTAAATGTAGTTAATTGTTGTTCATTGTTGCATAAACCTTGTAATATGTGAGTTATTGAAATGGAAGCCGTACATGTGAAATCTTCTATAAATAAAGCTAGAATGCTCTCATAAACTAAGTGCCTCAGCTGTAGAAGGCAATCCCTCCACAATCATGCATGACTTCAGAATTCCCATGCAAAATGACATTCACGTGGCATCGTTTCATTTTATCAGTGAAGTAGAAAAAATGGCCGTAATTACAAACCTTTTTGTAAAAACCACGTGTAAAAGTGCTTGTAAAAGTAAATCATAATAATTCAAATATTCAACACTATTTACATAGATTTTTGTGTGTGTGCAGCTTTTTTTTTGCTAATAAGAGAATCAGAAATAGCTGTGGGCCATTGTAACAATAGTGCTGTGACACTGGAAAAGACATGGAAGATGAGATCTTCTAATTCAAGAATGAAACAAATCTCTGGAGGACGCCTATTTACCTCATTGTAAACAAGGAATTTCCTTTTTAAATAACGGGATGTAATTGAGTCACTAAAGATGATCACATCTTTAAGTGTTGTTCATTGTCTTTAGCAATACACCTCAAACACCCTCTCATTCAATCACCTACACACCCAAATCTAGGTTTTAGTACATTTTTGGGACAGGAAGTGCTATATTGTATGCTCGCTGAAACAATCACCAACTGTGCCAGTCACTGCACAACTCATGACAGAGCTCTACCAAGCCTTGTTTCTATCTTCCTGAGAAAGAGAGACTTGGAAAGGAAAGTGGGGTGGACAGAGAACAACCATGCCTGGCGCCCCTCGTCCTAGCGGACAAAGAGACCAGCGGTCGTCTGTCCGAGTGCCGTGTGTCCGTGGTCTTGTGAGGAGAAACAGTCATCCGAGTGGACGAAGTGCAGGGCAGTCTGGTTGTAGCTGAGCAGGGCCTGCTGTCTCTCGTTGGGGCCATACACCAGAGAATGAGGGTGAACCTGTTGGATGTGTCTCTTGATGGTGCTGACTTTGAGAGTGGCTAACGTTGCCCCGCACACCATACAGATCAACCCGTGTCTCCGGCAGTCATAGTCCATCAGAAACTCCATCCTCCAGCGCACCTGGTAGTTCCGCCGCTGGTCCTTGCCCGGGTAGTGGCCGTGGCGCCCCGGGGTGGCAGGCATGGTGGCGACCCCCTCCTCCTTCTTTACGGCCTTGGGGGTGGCCATCTTGGTGGTCCTGTTGTTGTTGTTGTTGTTGTCGGCCATCTCTCCCGCCACAGGGAGGCTGACAATGTCACTGGGGTTCACTTCTGTCAGAGAGGGGGGGGGTCAGTCAGTGAGAGGGCAATTGGTGAATCACTTAGCATTTCCTCTTTCTCTTAAAGTAGCTACAGTCTGTCTTTTACATTGGTTGGAACTTAAAATATTTACCTTCTTTCATCTGCACGGCAGGGTTGTCTTCCGTGGGAGCCACTTTGGTCCAGGCCTCGGCCATGGCATCCCTCTCCTCCCGGGCAAGGCTGGTGGTCTCAGGGTGGCATTCCTGGATGTGGCGGCGGAAGCTGCTCACCTTGACCATGGGCAGGGCCTGGGAGCACACCATGCAGAAGGTGCCACGACCCTGGGGTCCGTAGGCCACCATGTAGTCCAGGCGCAGCCGCCAGGGGAAGCCCCCACGGAGACGCCTCTTCCTGGGTTGGTGGAGAGGGAGAGGGGGTATGGGAGTGGTCATCTCTGGAGCTCCACCAACGCCATCACCGCTATCAACCATGTCCTGTATCTCTGATAACGCCTCATCGTTGTCCTCTGCATACGTGTCTGAGCCGATCTGAATGGTCTCCAGGTCATCAGAGAAGTCCACCCCAGCATCTCTCTCGTCTTTGGTGTTGGGCTCAGATTTGATGAAGTCGTTTAGAGGGTTGGATTCTGATATGGGGGATGGGGTGGGGTTGAGGAATGAGTTTAGTTAGGGACATAAACACTGAGAATACAAAACATTAAGAACACCTGCTCTTTCCATGACATAGACCAGGTAAATCCAGGTGAAAGCTATGATCCCTTATTGATGTTACTTGTTAAATCCACTTAAATCAGTGTATATAAAGCGGAGGAGACAGGTTAAATAAGGATTTTTAAGCCTTGAGACAGTTGAGACATGGATTGTGTATGTGTGACATTCAGAGGGTGAATGGGCAAGACAACAGATTTAGGTGGTTTTGAACAAGGTATGGTAGTAGGTACCAGGCGCATCGGTTTGTGTCAAGAACTGCAACGCTGCTGGGTTTTTCACGCTCAACAGTTTCCCGTGTGTATCAATAATGCTCCACCGCCCAAAGGACAAACAGACAACTTGACACAACTGTGGGAAGTATTGGAGTCAACATGGGCCAGCATCCCTGTGGAACGCTTTCGACAACTTGTAGAGTCCATGCCCCAATGAATTGAGGCTGTTCTGAGGGCAAAAGGTGTGGGGGGGCAACTCAATATTTATTTTACCTTTATTTAAACTAGGCAAGTCAGTTGAGAACAAATTCTTATTTTCAATGACGGCCTAGGAACAGCGGGTTAACTGCCTTTTTCATGGGCAGGACGACAGATTTTTATCTTGTCAGCTTGGGGATTCGATCTTGCAACTTTTCGGCCCAACTCTTTAACCACTAGGCTACCTGCCGCCCCGTACGAGGAAGATGTTCCTAATGTTTGGTATGCCCAGTGTATATTCAAGGATATAAATGGCTATTAACCAGCGTATCAATTGTTATCAGAACAAAAGCCATTTTAGATCAGTGCTGCAGAAAAGATCTATGTAACTGGTTTACCTTTGTACACAGATACATACAAATGTAACAAAAATAAATCAGTCCAGCTCACTTCAAAACACACACATACAAAAGCTGATAAAACTTCCTGAAGCCACAGTGACTGAAATGAAAAGGCTGCAATGCTAGCTCACCATTAAAAACACATTTTATTCAAGCAACTATTAAAAGCTTGACGTTTCGGCCTTCATCAATGCCCTTCATCATAACAATGACAAAGATGAAGCCACAGTTACAGAATAACTCCCTCCCTGTCCTGTTACCACCCCCACGTCCTACCTCCCTCAGTCTCACCATGTGTCTGGGCCCAGGTCTGCAGGATGCAGTGCTTCTCCTCCGAGCTGTAGACCAGCGACTGGGGGTGGATGTCAAGCACGTGGCTCTTGATGTGGTCCAGGTGGAGCGAGGGCAGCGGGCGGCCGCACACCATGCAAACCAGCCTGCCCGCCTCCGCCTGGTACTCCATGAGGAACTCCTGTCGGAACCAGGCGTGGAGCGAGTCGTTCAGGTAGCGCTCCAGGGTCTTGGCAGAGGGCCCGGGGAGCTCCTCCTGCTGGAGGGGGACTGAGGGAGGGGGTGATGGGGTCGTGGACCGGGGCTGGAGTTTGGGGGACACCATACCACCAGGTTTTCCTATGAAAGGTAAAGTGGAGAGGGGATATGCAGTTTAAATTGTTAACGTAAATCAAAAAATATAGTTTGACAATCACATAAAAATGTAATATGTAACCATCTGTAAAAAAATAACAATTCAGGTTAAGATCATTAGTAAAAGAGCAGCCTTTTTTCTTACGACTACATAAAGCCACTGCACAATGACATCACCCTCTTACACGACTGTAAAAGTGGATCTTGGCAGTATGAGCATGACTGTACAACAGAAACACTTAACAGACATGCTCATACTGCCACCAAGTGCAAGATCCTGAAACTCTTATCATAAAACTAGGCCATGATATTTTATTCCACTCCAGTCTCCAGAAACCCCCACCCACCGGTGGAGTGGCGAGCACAGTCCAGCAGCTCCTCCTCCTGTCCCTGGGAGATGGCGGCCACCCCTCCGGCCGGACAGTACAGCCTCTGGCCCCCCTCCAGACTCAGGTGGCTTTCCCAGCCCGAACGGATCACCTCCTTGTCGGCCGCGCTCCACAGCAGAGAGTCCGGGTGCTTCTGTCTTATATGCCTCTTGATGGTACTGAGTTTGAGCGTGGCCAGCGAGCTCCCACACACCATGCAGATCATGCCGTGGCGACGGGGGTCAAAGTCCATCAGGAACTCGCTGCGCCAGTACTCGTGGTAATAGCGCCGATGATCCCTGCCCGGGATGCGGCTGAGGCCGGGTCGGGAGGCGCATTGGACCTTCTCTTTGCGTCCAGAGGGGCCCGGGATGGGAGAAAGGAGGAAGGGGGAGTCCGGACCCTCGGTGACACTCCAGTAGCTGGTGCCTGGGGACCAAAGGGGGGTCACCATCTCTTCCTCGTCATCATCGCCCACCTGGCCATTGGTCAGACCGTCCTTCTCTAGGAAAGAGAGAGCGTGTGAGAGAAAGAGTTAAGAGATTCACATGCAATAGGTATAGGTTATTCCTGGCAATGATGTAATGAAGCAGTACATTTCAAAGCTCTATAAGGTATAATTCTAATTATATTTCTCAGAATGGCTCGTATCACATACCCCGACATTACCAAATATATGTATTCCGTTAGAAATACGCAGACACAATAATTGGGGTTCATAATAAAATCGTTAATCTGTGGACAATATTCTATTTTCACACGGAACCCCCGCCATCAGAAACAGGGCAGCGACTCCATTAAGACGAGTTAGCCGCCGCTAATTTCCGCTGGGTGGCGACTGTGCATCACAGCAAGCAACCAGCATGGTATTTTGCCTTTGTTTATAGTGGAGCCACTGAGACAAGAGGGCCATGCTGCTAGATGGCATTGTCCGTCACACAGATTAACTGTGACAAAGGGTGGCGAGCAATCTAAGGGTCGAGTCTCCGTACTCTCGAAACAAAAACATTACAATCTTTACCTCCTGCACAGTGTCCCAAGTCACTCTGCTCTTGCGTCGCTTCCTCCTCTCCGCTTATTATTAATGAGAGAGAATCTGCCTGCTCAGCACACGGAAGGACCACAGGCTCGCTCTCCCCGGTCTCTTTCTCTTCCATTACTCTGCAACGTTACACTATTTACTAATGCCTTCAATTCGCTCTGATAGACCAGGTAGGAACTGTATTTTTTGAGAATCGTTCAGCACGCGTTTTGCAAGCTATCTAGACCATGAACGGACACATCGCTTTTTGGGTGCCCCTCGTCCCCCACGCACTCAACCTGGAGCAAAGTTAACTTTTCATATATCGCCACGATATTTGGTCGGTTTTATATCCTTCTTCGGGTGTGAGCCTCTCCTGTTCATGTTGAGCTATAGCGGCCTCTTGTTTGTATTTTAAGGCTCTGCTTGTCTTCAGGGTGGGGAGCCGAGCTTGGGGCCCCTGGGGCTCCTTAAGGGGCTCCTGGGTAAATTTAAAGAGACAGTAGCGGCATTCACGCAGCGACACGCACACCCAGGGGCCAGATGTGTGTAGGTTACGTTCTACTGCAAAATTAATTGGACAAACATGTAACACTTTACCTTGGTTTTGTTTTCTTACTTAAAAGACAACGGTTAATTAAATGTATATAGGGGGGGTTGTTGAAATGTCCCCCCAATTGGTGTCCATAGTCAGCCTACTTTTCCACTATTTATGAATAATTCCTTCTGTACACTGACTTCTGCATAATCTCAGGGAACATCATTACAATGTATCTTGCACTGTCATTACTTCGTGTTCATTATAGTGAACTATTGAGGTATTGAGAGAAATACTTCTATATTCCCATGTGCAAATATTTGCCAAAATGCTCAAATTCGCAAACATGGATAAATATAACACCGGTAGCAACATTGTCTATAATTTAAATATTTGTGGAAATGTTGTATCTGTCAAATGTTCTAGAACAGATATTAAATTACCAATTCTTTAATTGATTGGATTCTAATTTATTGATTGGTGGAGTTTTCCAACATGGTACAATTCTATTACCAATAGTCTAGAATACAACTTTGTTATAGGGTGGACATGTGTGGCGTCTTGGAGACACAGTATATGGATAAAAATTGCTCAATTTCATTGACCATCTATAAACCAAATGATGTCCCCTGTTGTGGTAGTACGGCTTTAAGAGGCTTGTGTCTGTCCACGCGACGCAGTTTACACACAAGCAGCAAGGTCCCACATCCTGGTACTTTTCAACGTTGTCAAGGAAGGCATCGATAGAGAGAAAAGGCTCGAGGGAAGTAGCTGCAGTGTCCTGACAGTATATCTGTCCAAACGTTCACAAACTGTCCCGGAAAGTTAGGTGTAACTACCAGGTAATGCATATGCATGTTTTTTCACACCTTTTCAACCATCCTACTCTTTCACCGCTAGCTTGGATATATGCTTTTCGATTCATTTAGACAAGAAACACACGCAGACAGACGCCAGTCCGTGTGGACAGGGGAGGAAGAGATTGTCCATTGTACGCTGGTAGAGACATTAATATCACCAAATGTGTTACATTTTCCGGGGGGTTTTCGTTTGAATTTGTGGCTATGCTTTAGTACTCGTCGGCACACTGCGTTTGGTATTCGTATGAGAATAAATAAAGAATGAAAAATGGCACACGACAGACATAATTTGTGATAGACGGAGGACTTGGTTTAAAGAGACAGTGCCATTTGTTCTCTTCCTGGTTGATGTGCATGCTCTTTGATTCTGGCTGTCAGAGAGCGAACACAGCCTGCATTTGGATGCGTTGCAGGATTCATATGCCAAAAATATTACATTTGTATAGTCTAAATTAGGAACCACAAAATATTTGATTAATTAGGCCTATATTAATTAGTTAAATAGGGTGCGCACAAGTTATTTCTTGCTTCCCTTTATTTTATTAAAGTCAATATCTAAGCCAGCCAGAAATTGTGTTAATAAATACCAATACTTGACAATGATATCAATATATAATTTACTATATTGAATATTTAGCTTTAATTTTGGGATGGATAAATGGGGTGCAACCATGTGGTTTGAAGACGTATGTTTATTAATTTGGTTCCTAAACTGGCAACAGTTTAAAACAACTTCAAGATGTGATATGTCAGCAAACAATCACATTTCCCAAGACCTATTAGATTAGTATATTTGTCTCGCTAAGCGTGTTGTTTATTCTCATTTTCAGGACCATTTGTTGTCTGTTAATGTCAAGATGTGGCGGGTGACCACCAGAGATGGGAGACGGACATAACAAGACCTATAGAATGTTATTCAATAGCATATGGCAATGTAGGCTAAAGGCTGACAGCATCCATATCAGGTGAACATTGGACGAAGGAGAGTGGGATGAGTGAAGATTCTGCAGCCAGCACAGTTTGGTGAAGAGCACGAGAGGTGACCAATCAGAAACTAGCATGCCAACCACCAAGGGAACTGGAGGGGCTGGCAGCCCACGGGGTCAGCGCTACCGTCCAGCCTCAGAGTTCGACGATGCCACACTTGCCCAAAAGAGAGAGTACTGGAAGACTAAGAAACGAGAGCAGAGGGCCAAGCTGTCAGAGGTCAAGAGGGAAAAAGATACAAACAGAGTATGTAACTCCTTGGGCAGAAATGCAGTCCATAAGACCCTAACCTCTATGGTGTTGAATCCCAGTGCCTCTTGTTCAATGGCAGGGTCTGCCCCCACTTTGTTGAATAGCGATGGTTCCTACCAAACCAATGTCGATGGTGCACCTGTAGTTTTATTAAAGGGAAAGGGTTCTGCTATCTCCTATCATCTGAACCATAGTGTTGGGGAAGAGGACCAAAACTCTTCCTCAGCAAACCAAAAGGAGAAGTGGTTCCAGAGGATAAAACTTGACAAAGTCTTGCCTCAGTTCCCAACGTCCAGTACAGGTCCAGGAGAAGGTGCGATGGTCTGCAAGATGTCGGTGAAAAGTTCCCCAACAGGGGGCACTGTGATCGAAACGGTTACCTCAGCCAAACCCAACGGAGTGCTGCTCAACAGTGGCTCCTCCTTGCCTCTGGGAAGAGTGGCAGTGAGACCCTCAGGTTCTGCACCTCGCCAACCACAGAGCGGAATGACTATTCTGAATGGCAGCTCTCCTGTAGTGTCAACACAGAAGCATCTGGCCACCCAGAGTGTATCAAGGCCTGATGCGTTAACTGAGACCCAAGTTACCGTGCGTGTTCAGCCTGGACCGCTAACTGCTAACATTACCTCAGGGTTGCCCATCGTGACCAATCAGCCTGCCCCTGTCCTCATTCACAAACCAGAGGGTAGGCCTATAGGGATGAAAGTAACACAACTAGGTGGGACAAAGCGTGACCCGGTCACAGGCCAAGAAGTTAGTTGTATCAACGACACATCAGCTACAATGGAGACTGCGGAGGACAAAGCCGCCAAGCGCAGAGAGAATTGGCGCATCAAGAAGCGAGAACAGAGAGCGAAGCAGGCGGTTAGGTTAATGAAGGCTAGAGAGAGAATCACGAACATGGAGATAACGTTGCAAAAAGCTGGACCCAACGTGGTCATTGAACGTCCTCCGTCTACTTTGAGTGGACAGGGCCATAGGCAGTGTATTAATAGAGTCAGGGTCCCGTTCATCTCAGCCGGACGCCTGCTGAAGAACGCCAGAGCAGTGGCTAGCGTTGTAGTCAAAAGGGAGTCTGAGGATTCAGTCCTGGCTAAGCTAACTGCAGTCAACGCTAATCAACAGACTGTTCAGGTAAAAGTAGAGAATCCGCAGGACGCTGAACCAACGATGCAGACTGGCATGGCATCGAATGTCATTGGTTTTAAACCTGCAGGGGAACCAAGCAGAAGGCTCCCTGGTCCAGGGCAGTTTGCCAACACTAGCCAAGGTATGGTCCGTTGTAGGACTCCGAGACAGAGGTTCATTGAAATCCAAAGGAATTTCCTGGGTCAGAGAAACATGAGAAAGTCCCCCTGTCATGCTACAGCCTTCAAAACCTGCAACGCACTCCGAGAGGACCCAACGGAGACACCCGAGCAGAGGGTGTCCCGGAAGCGGGAATACTGGCGTGTCAAGAAGCGGGAACAGCGAGCTAAGCTGTCAGTGGAAGTCCGAGCTAAGATGAAGGAGAAGGATGCTCTGATGCGAAGAGTCAACCGGTACCAGAGCATATTGGAGGATATGAGGAAGGCGAGAGCGGCGGGCTGCAACACACTGCCACAACCAACAGGAAATGGGCCTACCCACACCAGCGCCTCAGAGACCATCGGAGGGTTCATCAAGGAGGACGGTACATTGACCAATACCATTCCCCAAATTTATCTCATTACAGAAGCAAAAGAGACAGGGGATGAAATTGGTGGCATCGGTGGGATGCCTGTTAATAATTCATTTACGAACACTAACATACAGCGCCAACACCAACTGCTTCCCAAACACACTGGTGATACATATAGTAATATGGTACATCAAATACGGGTCAACCCACCACCTCTAATCCGTCCTGCTCAAGTTAATGTCTCCTGTCCTCCCATCGGCCTATCAATCAGAAAGCCTCCCAGGTTAGTTTCAGGCAGCCCCCCGAAAAACCTCCCTAATCCACACACAGTCGTCCAGCCCCAGAGTCGTATCACCCTCACACACCCTCAAAACATTCAAAACACCTTTCCTGGTTTGCCTACAGCGATACCGAAGCCGGCTAGCTGGGTCATGCAGATGGCTGTCAAAGCTTCTACAGCATCAGCAGCGCTCAACTTGGACCCAAAGCTAACAGAGGAGGAAAAGATGGCTAAGAAGAGAGAGTACTGGAGGGTAAAGAAACGAGAGCAAAGGGCGGCACGCGCCACCCGACTAAGGCAAGGAGTTCAAGCTAGGGGAAAGACTGCCTCACAGAAGAGGCGGAACCAAAGGTTAGCACGATTAGCTGTCGCCATTCCCAATGTCAACAACACACTGACTATCAAGCCTCTCTCAAACACCAGTGTGTCCACGTCTCCACAGGGAGACCAAATCAAACAAGAGAGAGGATCAACCTCAACAGACGCTCCATGTCCTCTACTGGAACAACCCCTCTGTGTTGATATCAAACCGTCCCGGTGTTCACCGCCACCACAGAACGAGCCACCAGACCCAGCCTCGAGTGCTGACAGCCAGGCCACCACTCTCTTGGTGGTGGCTTCTATGAAGAAGCTGCTGGAGGAATCCCTCAGCACTGTGGCTGACTGGAAAACGGAACAGCCAGACTGTATTACAGAACAGCTGCCTTGTAAAAGTGATCCTCAGACATGTTCTTACAAGGATGCTTCCGTCCAGATGGAGGTCAAGCCAAATCTACCTCTGCTCACCCTGGAAGATGAGGAGAAGGTCTCCCTATCTGGTGACCTATCGTTGGAGGTCAAAGGATGGAAGGTGGATGCTGACGCCCTGCCATCCTGCCAGGTAACCATTTGCCCATTGAGCCCTCATCCTAAGGACTCTCCCATGTCAAGTCCTTGCACTGAAAGTCTGTCTTTCCCAGCTCCCCCTCCCTCTGAAACCCCCTCTCACACACCCACACACTCTTGGTCCCACACGGCAGCTTCCAGAGGACCACCCCTCCCTCGCAGAGCCCAGAGGCTGCGTGCCAAAAAAGCAGGACACCACCACTGCTGCTCCCCAGAACCCCCAAAGCTACACCATCAGCCTCAACTACAACAACAACCACCTCATCAACAACATGAAAATCAACATCGACATCAACCACCTCATCAACAACCTCAAAATCAACAACAACTTCAGCAACATCAGCACGCCCCAGAGGTGACAGGCCAGAATGTGACTCTGGAGAAGAAGAGGGAGTACTGGAGGATGATAAAGAGGCAGCAGAGAGCTAGGACTGCCAGGCAGGGAGGAGGGGGGCTGAGACGGGGGGACTACGGCAGACGACTGGCCCTCAAAGCAGCACAGGTGGGTGGATGTCATTTGTAATCTTGATATTACATTTCATCACTGCAGATTTTGTCATTCACAATGGTAGCCCTATACCTATCATTTCAATTAAATTTGAGGCATAAGTATGTTTTGGGGTTATGTCAGTTGGAGTGTGGAACTGATATGTAGTTTGCAAAGCATTGTAGGTGCTTACAGAATAAACTGTAGAGTTGTCTTCTGGTCAGGCTCACTGTCAAGTCCAACTGAAATACCATGAACCTATACTGAACAGAAATATAAATGCAACAATTTCATAGATTTTACTGAGTTAAATTCTTCAAGCTGTAATCTATGGATTTCACATCACTGGGTATACAGATACGCATCTGTTGGTCACAGACAACCTTTAAATAAAAAGTAGGGGTGTGGATCGGAAATCCAGTCAGTATCTGGTGTGACCACCATTCGCCTCAAGCAGCGCGACATCGCCTTTGCATAGAATTGATCAGGCTACTGAATGTTGTACCACTCTTCAATGGCTGTGCAAAATTGCTGGATATTGGCGGGAACTGGAACACGCTGTTATACACATCGATCCAGAGCATCCCACACATGCTCAATGGGTGACATGTCTGGTGAGTATGCAGGCCATGGAAGAACCGGGACATTTTTAGCTTCCAGGATTTTTGTACAGATCCTTGTGACATGGCGCCGTGCATTATCATGCTGAAACATGAGGTGATGGCGGTGGATGAATGGCACGACAATGGGCCTCCAAGATCTTGTCACGGTATCTCTGGGCATTCAAATTGCCAACAATAAAATGTAATTGTATTTGTTGTTTGTAGCTTATGCCTGCCCATACGAAAACCTCACGCCACCATGGGGCACTCTGTTCACAACGTTGGCATCAGCACACCGCTCATCCACACCCCGCCATTCGGTTTAGTGTGGCCTTTTACTGTCCCCAGCATAAGGTGCACCTGCCACACCTGTCAGGTGGATGGATTATCTTGGCGAAGGATAAATGTTAACTAACAGGGATGTAAACAAATTTGTGCGCAAAATTTTGAGAAAAGCTTTTGTGCGTATTAAACATTTCTGGGATGTTTTCTTTCAGCTCATGAAACATGGGACCAACACTTTTACATGTTGCGTTTATATTTTTGTTCAGTCTATTTGAGGAAGAGGGGGATATATATTCTGAGAACTTGACAAACATAAACAAGTACATTTTTGTAAAGATCAACAAATAGATCAAATAACCTTGGTTATTAATGTTTCTGTATATTGTGACATAAAACTAATGTAAACGTATTCATCGATTTGTGTTTCAGGTTTCGAATCTCCTCATTGTGAAGACACACACACAGAGGCCAGTGCAGAGAAGCGGAAGCTTCGGTCTACACACAGCACCATTGCTCGAACTGCAGTCCCCCCCACTTCCCCAGCCTATATCTCCCCCTGCTTCTGGACCCAAGGCTAGCCTCGGCATGGTCACCAACATCCCTACACTTCTGGTTGTAGACCCCACCACCTCCAACATGGGACAGCCATATGATACAACCCAGCTCAACCCTCCTGTCAACTGTACCAGCATCTCCAATTCACCCATTGGTCACACAGGGTCCCCACAGACATCTCATAGCTTCAGTACCGTGTCTCTCCCTATAGGAGGTGGTGTCACTGTCCCCCCATTGAGTGAGGGGAAGAAAGACGGGCTGTTATTGGTGGAGAACCAACAGGAAGCGGCCCCAGGATCCAGCGCTGACTCGCCCCACGTTCTAAAATGGAGACTGCGAGTGCAGGAAACCTCAGACACCGATACCTCACCCATCGCTACTCTCACACCTCCTCCCAACCCTTTGACTAGCATAAAACTCTTACCCATTCAGCATCCCAGTCAAACATCCTCTTTCACCCCAACACAGACTCCTTTCAAATATCAAGGTGCTCAGATTTCTCAAAGTGGGAATGTACAAAATGTACGATCGCCTACATTACAGGGGCTCACCAAAAGCCCTATCTACATAAGCCCAATGGGTCCGCCCAAGCCAGTGCCGGGGGAGTCGGAAGAGGAGACTCTGAGGAAGAAGAGGGAGTACTGGAGGGTGAGGAAGAAGGAGCAGAGAGCCAGGAAAGCAATGAGAGATGGGGATATGACAGAGAAGAGGCCCTCGGTCAACTGGCAGCCCATCCTTCCTAACACTCATCATCCTCAACAGCTGCTTGAGGAGATGGAGACACAGGTAACATTTTCAATAGTCAACATTTCAAAGAAAAGGCCATATAATATTGTAATAAGTCAGAATTGTATGTTTAACCATTGACTGAACCGTAACTTTGCTTAAATCATGCATTGATACCAAGGGTTGAGGATTCAGCCTTGGGTAACTTTCATTCCTCTTGGTCAGTTCATTTTCTTTTAGGGCTGACTAACTCCTTTCGTTTTTTTCTCAACCAAAGGAACAGGATCCTAACCGGTGGTTCAACACCTCCGAGGACTCTGAACTACTTCTGAGGTGAGACAAGTTTTCAGACTTCTCTCTGACGTTTCTGTTACCTCAGTGTGTGTGTGTTGGTAGTAATCCTAACTGATGTCCTTTTTTCCATAGTACTTCCACAGAGACAGACATGTGCTACTTTCCTGACTTTGGCCAAACTGAACCTTTAGAAGGTAATACATTTGATACTTCTAGATCTTTTCAGCCTAAATCTAGCTATAGGCCTTTCTTAGAGTAACCTTGTTGCCTTAGTAGAAAATGTGGCTAACTAGCCCAAATATTTATTCAAATATGTTGGATCCCTGGCTAGTAGAAAGTCATCATGGACTACTAGAAATTGCAGTCTACTGGCCCGACTGACCAGTTACCAAAATCCTAAAGTTCCATGTCTCACAATACCACTATCTTTCCTCTAGACGAATCAGAGCTCCTTTTCCTACACGACGATCTTGGCGACAACTACGACGGCGCCATCTCGGATGCTGTATGGAGGAATCGCTACCTCATGGACTACGACCCGCTGAACCAGCTGCTGGTGTGCATGGTGTGCGGGGAGCTCCAGTACTCCCACAGCCTGGAGGGGGTGAGGGCCCACATCGACGAGGCCCACCCAGATACCCTGAGCCTGGAGTCCCCGGAGCACCTTCGCATCCTAGAGGCCTGGGACGAGCAGGTGTCCAGGAGAGAACGCTTCTTCACCAGCCAGCTGCAGCAACACAGTGGGACGATGGGAGGTAATTAGGCTATATTATATTAGAGGGCCCAGAGTTCTTCCTGTTCCTGGCGATGGGGAAATTTGGTATTGAGTATTTCTGTTATATCCAAGCACATTTTGTTTCAGGGGACAGTGCCAACCACCCAGCAGAAGTAACGGTTGATACAGAGGACTCATCATACCCGACGAACAGCAAAAGCTCTAGAACGATTAAAAGACTCTGAGGGCTAAGGTGAGCATTTGAGCCTTCATAACTGTACATTGCACAGACAACGTCCATGTCTGTATATCATAATGTTGACCGTAGCTCTCTGTATACCAAGGGGTGTATTCTTATCTGTCTGTAGGAATACATTTTTCCGACACATTGTTTGACAAACTCGTACGTCCTACCTACTTGTCCTAATTTACAGAAGCACAAATAGCTCAATTCCAGACAGCATAAAACAATAGAGGAAGTGAAAACATTTAGTTTTCTTTTGTGTATTATCTTTTCCGGAGCAGTTCCTCTACAAAGGATGAACTAAACTTGGAACTGTATAACTGTATAGGGGACATGGAACGACAAGAGGCAAGCTTTACCTCATTAACTTTGGGATAGACCCACACATATACACACACACTAATGTATCTTCTTGCTGGGGTTTTTTTACCCCTTTTTATCCCCAATTTCGTGGTATCCAATTGGTAGTTACAATCTTGTCCCATCGCTGCAACTCCTGTACGGACTCGGGAGAGGTGACGGTCGAGAGACATGCGTCCTCCGAAACACAACCCAAACAAGCCACACTGCTTCTTTGACACAATGCCCACTTAACCCGGAAGCCAGTTGCACCAATGTGTCGGAGGAAACACCGTACACCTGGTGATCGTGTCAGCGTGCACTGCGCCCGGTCCGCCACAGGAGTCGCTAGTGCGTGATGGGACAAGGACATCCCTGCCGGCCAAATCCTCCCCTAACCCGGACGACACTGGGCTAATTGTGCGCTGCCCCATGGGTCTCCCGGTTGCGGCCGGCTGCGACAGAGCCTGGACTCTAACCCAGAATCTCTAGTGGCACAGCTAGCACTGCGATGCAGTGCTTTAGACCACTGCGCCACTCGGGAGGCGTTCTTGATGTTTTAGCGCCATTTTGTAGCGATCATCATTCACTACTACTACTACACGCGCTGCCCCATGGGTCTCCTGTGCTCTAAACCAAAATAATACACTGCTCAAAGAAATAAAGGGAACACTTAAACAACACAATGTAACTCCAAGTCAATCACACTTCTGTGAAATCAAACTGTCCACTTAGGAAGCAACACTGATTGACAATAAATTTCACATGCTGTTGTGCAAATGGAATAGACAACAGGTGGAAATTATAGGCAATTAGCAAGACACCCCCAATAAAGGACTGGTTCTGCAGGAGGTGACCACAGACCACTTCTCAGTTCCTATGCTTCCTGGCTGATGTTTTGGTCACTTTTGAATGCTGGTGGTGCTTTCACTCTAGTGGTAGCATGAGACGGAGTCTACAACCCACACAAGTGGCTCAGGTAGTGCAGCTCATCCAGGATGGCACATCAATGCGAGCTGTGGCAAGAAGGTTTGCTGTGTCTGCCAGCGTAGTGTCCAGAGCATGGAGGCGCTATCAGGAGACGTGGAGGAGACCGTAGGAGGGCAACAACCCAGCAGCAGGACCGCTACCTCCGCCTTTGTGCAAGGAGGAGCAGGAGGAGCACTGTCAGAGCCCTGCAAAATGACCTCCAGCAGGCCACAAATGTGCATGTGTCTGCTCAAACGGTCAGAAACAGACTCCATGAGGGTGGTATGAGGGCCCGACGTCCACAGGTGGGTTGTGCTTACAGCCCAACACCGTGCAGGACGTTTGGCATTTGCCAGAGAACACCAAGATCGGCTAATTCGCCACTGGCGCCCTGTGCTCTTCACAGATGAAAGCAGGTTCACACTGAGCACATGTGACAGACGCCGTGGAGAACGTTCTGCTGCCTGCAACACCCTCCAGCATGACCGGTTTGGCGGTGGGTCAGTCATGGTGTGGGGTGGCATTTCTTTGGGGGGCCGCACAGCCCTCCATGGGCTTGCCAGAGGTAGCCTGACTGCCATTAGGTACCGAGATGAGATCCTCAGACCCCTTGTGAGACCATATGCTGGTGCGGTTGGCCCTGGGTTCCTCCTAATGCAAGACAATGCTAGACCTCATGTGGCTGGAGTGTGTCAGCAGTTCCTGCAAGAGGAAGGCATTGATGCTATGGACTGGCCCGCCCGTTCCCCAGACCTGAATCCAATTGAGCACATCTGGGACAACATGTCTCGCTCCATCCACCAACGCCACGTTGCACCACAGACTGTCCAGGAGTTAGCGGATGCTTTAGTCCATGTCTGGGAGGAGATCCCTCAGGAGACCATCCGCCACCTCATCAGGAGCATGCCCAGGGGTTGTAGGGAGGTCATACAGGCACGTGGAGGCCACACACACTACTGAGCCTCATTTTGACTTGTTTTAAGGACATTACATCAAAGTTGGATCAGCCTGTAGTGTGGTTTTCCACTTTAATTTTGAGTGTGACTCCAAATCCAGACCCCCATGGGTTGATAAATTTGATTTCCATTGATAATTTTTGTGTGATTTTGTTGTCAGCACATTCAACTATGTAAAGAAACAAGTATTTAATAAGAATAGTTCATTCATTCAGATCTAGGATGTGTTATTTTAGTGTTCCCTTTATTTTTTTGAGCAGTGTATGTCAATGAGGGATGTCACTGGGCTCTATAATGTCGTTGTGCTTTATAACATACTAAAGCACAGTCAGGGCTCTCCCTCAGTCCACAGCACTGGGTTAACTTAACCTCCCTATTACGTGTCCATGACAAACAGGTCAGTGATGTTCTTCAATCTGAATGAATGTCTCCTTACTCTTCAACGTATCAGGATCTATATGATCCAGGTTTTTAAGGGTAAATAGCAGACCTGTGAATTTGACTTAGAGACCATGCGTCCATTGAAATGGTCTACAGGTGATCAATTGTTCAATGATTGATATTTGTCTGTACATACAGTACATTTTATAATTTTACTCAATGATAAGTTTATTTAATATTTCTCACAAATACTATCAGTTTTGTATAAAGTTTTGTACTGTATTAACAATTTGTTATTCAGGTCCAAGACCATCAGTTTTATTTCTTCCCTTTTCACAAGGGACATCCTTGCATGAGGGTATTCTAAATATGTCCTAAAATGTACTGGTATAATTATTTTTCTTGCAGCATACTGTATCTACAAGACTGACTCTTCAAAATACTTATTTGACACACAAAACAACATTGTTTTCATAAATCGTTGTTCTGGAATATAAAAATGTTCTTCCTTTTAATAAATGTAAACATTGTTTTTGTAATGCTGATTTGACAAATGTATTTCTACACTGTAAATACAACACAAAATCGTTATGTTTAAAGGGGTGGTGAAATGTCAAAACCCTTTTAATGTATTATTTGATTGCCTATCACTTAATTGTTGCTCACGTTTTGTTTCTGATCTGATTCATATTTCCTTGTCTATTTATACTGTATACATTATTCTTAATGCCTTTATTTAGTCTGAACAATCAGTCAGTGGCACAGATATAGATTATGATTACATTTTTATTTAATTGTATCCCTGATTTTAACAATCAATTATCAGCATATGTATTTTTTAATACTTTTTAAACAAACAAAAAAATATTGATCCATTGGCCTGCTGCTTGGATGTTTATATACTTCCTATATGTAACAGAAAATGTGTGGAATGGACTTCCATTTGTATTGTTTTTGGTTCACCAATATGCTGACAATAATGTCCTATAGAGCACAAAGCTTTGGAAGTCAGTCTTCTGTTGTCTTAACAGACTGAAAATGCATTGAAAACAGATTGTACTGTGATTGAACTTTTTCTTGTACAGCTGTAGCAAACTGTAAATGTACAGGGGACACTGACCAAGCTGTATGATTATACCTGTTGAGAATGTACCTCTTTGAATTGGTTCCTACCTTTTGTCTGTTTTAAAAGGGAATGTTCAAATGCCTTTTCGGTACTAATAAACCCTTTTTTCTATCTTTTAAAAGTGGTTCTGATTTATTGCTAGCTGGCACTATCAAGGAGGGTGTATATGAGGACATAACTGTATCCCCATTGTCAACAATACTTAAAGATAAGTCAATGTGCATCACAATTCACTTCAACTGTCCAAATTTTTTGAAAAGGTGATACATATTTAAGGCAACTGACTGAGTTAATGTCAATGCACACTAGTTTCAACACTGATTTAGGTTGTCACCCTTCACTCAGGTACAAAGTAACAAATATAATGAAAATACTATGAAAACAGTATGGTACGCATAAGAGATTATGTACATCAGTTGTATATTTTTCCTGATTTGAGGCTTTCTTGAATCTTGACACGGTGCTAATTAAAAGTAAGCGCAAGAGCCTTGTCAAAGACATTTAAGACAACATTAAATGAGTTTAGAGGGCGATGGGTTAAAAAGGTACCTAAGCTTGGTTTCTTGAAACCTACAAGTTGACAATAGGTGGGTACAGTATACTTCGGTATTAAATCCACTTATTTAATGAAATCCTATTACCAGATTTTTATGAGGGCAAGGAGTGACCTGACAAGGAAGAGTTAGTTATGATAAAATCTCTCAGCTAATACTCTCTCTGGTAGAGAAATGGGCTCTGTCACAATCCTGTAGCTGTTTACTGCTTCCTTCTCAAACGCTACGGCGATGTTCCTCCTCCACAACAATGTAGGGGTCCGTCTCTTCCTCTCCTGATATATAGGATCCTGACTAGTCTCCCTGCTGCTGAAAAACATCCCCACAGCATGACGCTGTCTCCACCATGCTTCACCTTAGGGATGGTGCCAGGTTTTCCTCCAGACGTGACACTTGGCATTCAGGCCAAAGAGTTCAATCTTGGTTTCATCAGACCAGAGAATCTTGTTTCTCATGGTCGAGGTGCCTTTTGGCACCTGGAATGCATTTCAATTAATAGGTGTGCCTTGTTGAAAGTTCATTTGTGAAATGTATTTTCCTTAATGCATTTGAGCCAATCAGTTGTGCTGTGACAAGGTAGGGGTGGTATACAGGAGATAGCCTTTTTTGTAGAAGACCAAGTCCATATTATGGCAAGAACAGCTCAAATAAGCGAAGAGAAATGACAGTCCATCTTTACTTTAAGACATGAAGGTCAGTCAATCCGGAAAATTTCAAGAACTTTAAAAGTTTCTTCACCTGCAGTTGCAAAAACCATCAGCCACTATGATGAAACTGTCTCTCATGAGGACCGCCACAGGAAAGGAAGACCCAGAGTTACCTCTGCTGTTGAGGATAAGTTCATTAGAGTTACCAGCCTCAGAAATTGCAGCCCAAAAAACTTCACAGAGTTCAAGCAACAGACACATCTCAACATCAACTGTTCAGAGGAGACCGTGTGAATCAGGTCTTCATGGTAGAATTGCTGAAAAGAAACCACTACTAAAGGACACCAATAATAAGAAGAGACTTGCTTGAGCCAAGAAACACGAGCAATGAACATTAGACTGGTGGAAATCTGTCCTTTGGTCTGATGAGTCTAAATGTTTGATTTTGTCTCCAACCGCCATGTCTTTGTGAGACGCAGAGTAGGCGAATGGATGATCTCTGCATATGTGGTTCCCACCGTGAAGCATGGAGGAGGAGGTTTGATGGTGTGGGGGCGCTTTGCTGGTGACACCGTCGGGGATTTATTTAGAATTCAAGGCACACTTAACCAGCATGGCTACCACAGCATTCTACAGCGATACGCCATCCCATCTGGTTTTCGCTTAGTAGGACTATCATCTTTTCAACAGGACAATGACCCAACAGACCTCCAGGCTGTGTAAGGGCTATTTGACCAAGAAGGAAAGTGATGGAGTGCTGCATAAGATGACCACAATCATCCTGCCTCAAACCAGTTGAGAAGGTTTGGGATAATTTGGACCACAGAGTGAAGGAAAAGCAGCCAACAAGTGCTCAGCATATGTAGGAACTCCTTCAAGACTGTTGGAAAAGCATTCCAGGTGAAGCTGGTTGAGAGAATGCCAAGAGTGTGCAAAGCTGTCATCAAGGCAAAGTGAGGTTATTTTGAAAAATCTAAAATATATTTTTGCACAACACTTCTACCGGACTTTGAAGAATCTCAAATATAAAATATATTTGGATTTGTTTAACACTGTTTTGGTTACTACATGATTCCATATGTGTTATTTCATAGTTTTATGTCTTCACTTTTATTCTTCAATGTAGAAAAAAGTTAAAATAAAGAAAACCCTGGAATGAGTAGGTGTGTCCAAGCTTTTGACTGGTAACAACATTGAGAACCGTATGTTTGCAGTGCATCATCTGGAGTTGCACCTAGCCAATGATAACTGATCAATTAAATATAGGTTGTTAGTGAAGCGGTTGAGACTGAGGCGGACCAAGTCAACAAGGTCCCCAGGGAGCTGCAGTGGGACGGGAAAGGGGTTGGCGTGCTTGAACTTGGGGAACCATCAGAAGATGCGCTGGTACTTCCTCATAGGGTGAATCTTGTCCCTGAAGATCTGGACCTTAAGTCTCGACATTTGGCATGATACCTGATGATACAGAACATGAATGAATTACAAAAAAAGGGTCTGTCAATGAAATCTCTAGCTTCATATTTTAATGGTTTGAGAGCCACTGTTCTGAAAACTGCGGGCCAAATCTCTCTCTCTCTCTCTCTCTCTCTCTCTCTCTCTCTCTCTCTCTCTCTCTCTCTCCTCCTCTCTTCTCTCTCTCTCTCTCTCTCTCTCTCTCTCTCTCTCTCTCTTCTCTCTCTCTCTCCTCTCTCTCTTCTCTCTCTCTCTCTCTCTCTCTCCTCCTCTCTCTCTCTCTCTCTCTCTCTCTCTCTCTCTCTCTCTCCTCTCTCTCTCTCTCTCTCTCTCTCTCTCTCTCTCTCTCTCTCTCTCTCTCTCTCTCTCTCTCTCTCTCTCTCTCTCTCTCACACACACACACACCAGTGTTACCCCTATACTGTATTCATTTAGCAGGGACGGGCAACCGCTGCTAAATTGTTGCCGCCACGAAATATATATATATTTTTTAAACAATACAAATGCAGGGTTTGGTAAAATGTTGTCAGTATAAATATAAACGACTAAAACCAGATGTAAAGTATGTAGAAAAGTTAATCGACCTATATATTTTTTAAATAAGATAATCTTTGACAACTAACAACCACCACTAAAAACTAGAGTCAGAGAGAATCTAAAATTCCAAAAGTGTCATGGCATGGGGCCCCCATTGATTTTGTTACATTTCAGTCACTCAGATAGCATAAGCCATGGCAAAATGTGTAGTATTGCAGGAAATTAGCTTTAAAATAGCAAAACTGTGTCTGTGGCCAAGAGGAGGGTCATTCAAATATTTGGTCGGAGACCACGCAATTGGCCACGCCCACTAGCACGCCCCTACGCTAACTTTGCCACCGTTGCTGAAACAAATCGTAGGGGAAACAGTAAACACACAACACAAACACACCACTGTCTCCCCCCCAACCACCATAGTTCTCCATCTGTTCCAGCAGGTGCACCCCACACTCCTGCTGTCGGGGGTAGTGGTTGAACATGCACTGGATAAAGTTCCTGGGCACAAACACCTCCTTGGGGAAAACATCCACTGGCTTGTTGTAAACTGTAAGGTCCCGTTCCACACCGAACTCTGGCACCTTCTTCAAGGCTGCGTAAATGAACTCTACGTGACATCGATGCCATATGCCCCTCTTCCTGAAGACATCCACCACTCCGTTGAAGGTGGCTTTAGTCTTTGCCTTCCTGGCCACCCTCTCAAACAGGTCATCATGAGTTATCAGTGACTTGTCATTTATTCTACCCTCGTCCTCTTAGGTCTGTGGGTACAAGCTGGCTCTTTTAACATCCAGGGCTGCCATGGAAACGCCTCAGTGCCTGTTGAGGACGAGGAAATGTATTGACGAGGAGATACAAGCAGTCAACATAGTTCAACAAAATGCATAAAAGGGTAACTTGATACACCGTAGTGCAGGGCTCTCCAACCTTGTTCCTGGAGAGCTACTATCCTGTAGGTTTTCATTCCAACCCTAATCTAGTGCATTTGTTTCTAATAATGAATTGGTTTATAAGATGAATCAGGTTAGTTACAACTGGGGTTGGAGTGAAAACCTACAGGATAGCTCACCTGGAACATGGTTGGAGCCCTGCCATAGTGCTCCTAACCCTACGATTGAGGATAACGATCATCCATCGCTATCCACTCAAATTTAACTACCATGTCGATGTGATTACCTGGGGAAATTCCTATGGATTTAGGGTGTGACATACCTGGCCACAGGTGTTGTGTAGTGTAATTAGGGGAAATGCTGTGGCTGTCTGACACAGGGTAGCTGTGGCTGTCTGACACAGGGTAGCATGTTGGACAGCTGCTCTGACAGAGGGGGCCAGGAACAACACACGCTGGAACCGGAGTAGACAGCGGGCTCTGTTCATGGTTCATGTGGCTCCTACAAAAGAGAAGAGTGAAGCTGACAAGATAAGCAGATGGGACAAATAGTACAGGGACACTATGAATCTGCACTAATATTAATATATTGTGACAGCTTGCAAAACATACGTGCAGATTAATCTCTGTGGTTTTAATGGAAGCATGAAACAAACAGACATAAACACAGGAAAACATACTGTATCTTTTACCTAGCTATAAGTAGCCATGTTCAATTTATGACTATGTGACAATTCAACTTGTGAGTGACCTTAGAAGCTCGCAAGTTATACGTAGAGGTAAAAGTGTGGTGAGATTAATCTCCATTGTATCAAGTCTCCTTCAGACATGTCACTCCATGGGCATCTCCATGTAGAACCCTCGGATGCATTTCCTGGTTCAACCGGGTTTTTGTTCCCCCATCATAACAAAAACAAGGACGCCGAGCTTTAGTTCCGCCATGGTGTAGACGAAGATAAGTACAAAAACACGCCACCAGGTGGCAGGAAATATCTTTGAAATTAAAAATATCAGTTGAACAGAACTTTTGGATGACAGGAGGTATAACTCAAAAGGTTGTACTACAACGTTTCAGTAAGGAGCATTTTATTATTACATACACACATAGCCATCGCAAAACGCGGGGATAGTTATACCATACTTGTCTCCACGAGCATACTTTAGGAATTCTGGTGCGGAGTCTATGTGAATCTATTGGGTGAATTTGCACTTGTCCCCCCAATGTTCAGCTCATTTCCTGGATTTGTGTAAAGTATTTGAGTGCATTCTTTTTTGGGGGGGTGGGAGGTTCACACAATCCTCTCTGGCAACTGCGCACGTTGCCATGCGTGTCTCCTCTCTTTTCTAAAGAAACAACTTCAGCGCGAGCTCCCGGGTGTGATTTCTGACACCCTCCGGGGTCGAGCAGCAGCATGGAAAATACACCCCAAAACAAACTCCACTCCTAGAACACAGTAAATAACTTCTGGGCAATCAGTCATGGATGGTTCTACGAATAGCCTAGGTAAGTAAAGCATTTAAATCGTATTTGTAGTTAACCGTTTTAAACTTTGAGTTGCTACTTTCTGTATCTCAACCACACAGTTACTTATGTGGGCGTATCAGTCTGCAAATTACAAAGCAGCATGTGTAGTTTGTGCGAAACATGCAATTGAAAAACTGAAAACACAACTTTGCAATTGTATAAAGGAGTAATGGCACTTTGATGATAACCTAGGGCCAATGATGTTATGTGCTTTCAGTTTGTAAGGATTTTACTATGTTCTTGTTCACTGTTCTAAATCATGAAAATTAACTTTGTTGTATCCTCTAGGTAAGTGTGAAAAAGTAATTTATATTCCCCATCTCTCTTGAGTTAGGGTGTGCATATGGAGTTCTGGTGAATGTACTGGCAGACGTGGGAACAGAATGTTATCTAGAATGTTCTCTCCCAATTGGGTAGGATGCTAGATTACTTTTTGCCAGGTTAGCTCCTTAGTTTGTGGTCTCTTGACTGTTTCTATGGCAAGGCAACCCCATTATCTACACCAATAAAGAGAACAGGTGTGCATTCAAATTGATTGATTTTAATTTGAATATTGATGTATCACTATAAGCTCCTTGATCACGCTAAAACAACAGTCATATTCAAAGTTCCAGGGCGACAGTCCTATATGGAAGTTAGTTCAGTGCATTGATGAACAGGCTAGACACAATTTAATCTGTCCAGAGTTATGGATGCATTTAAAGCCCTGTCAGAGTTCTACAGTCACGGTAGTTGTTGGACCACCATCTGCACTTGAGAGACTTCAACGGTTCCTAGATCAAGCAAGAGAGAGGAACTATAACTATAAACAGCATATTGACATGATGGGTGTTCAAGATTTTTAGTAGCCCTTACCATATGATGCATGAACTAATTTGGGGGTACCTACCCACCTCTAACCCAAACATCTTTGGGCATGGTTTTAAATGTAAATAAACAGATATTCAGTATTAATTCTTTTTCCCTCCATTTTGCAGTAGCATTGGTTATGTTGCTACCGCCTTGTGTAACAGTATAACTTTACGCCGTCCCCTCGCCCCGACACGGGCGGGAACCAGGAACCCTCTGCACACATCAACAACAGTCACCCACGAAGCATCATTACCCATCGCTCCACAAAAGCCGCAGCCCTTGCAGAGCAAGGGGAAACCCTACTTCAAGTCTCAGAGCAAGTGACGTAACCAATTGAAACGCTATTAGCGCGTACCCGCTAACTAGCTAGCCATTTCACATCCGTTACACTCACCCCCCTTTCGACCTTCTCCTTTTCCGCAGCAACCAGTGATCCGGGTGACGGCACCAACGTAACAGTATAACTTTACGGCGTCCCCTCGCCCCGACACGGGCGCGAACCAGGGACCCTCTGCACACATCAACAACAGTCACCCACGAAGCATCGTTACCCATCGCTCCACAAAAGCCGCGGCCCTTGCAGTGCAAGGGGAAACCCTACTTCAAGTCTCAGAGCAAGTGACGTAACCAATTGAAACGCTATTAGCGCGTACCCGCTAACTAGCTAGCCATTTCACATCCGTTACACTTGGCAATGGAACTTTTAATGGGTTCTATAAAAGAGTAGAATGGGATCCATTGTGGCGTATCTGTCTCAGTCCCACTTTAGGTGCTGCTGTTTTGTTTACCGGGAAGGTGCTGCTGTCTTGTAAACGGGGAAGAGTCAATAATTGAGAGCATCAAAACCGTGATGTCATAGTATTTGGTATTTTATTAGGATCCCCATTAGCTGTTTCGAAAGGAGTAGCTACTTTTCCTGGGGTCCACATAAAACATGTAACATGACATAATACAGAACATTAATAGACAAAAACAGATCAAGTACAGAACTACGTAAATGTAAAAATGGCACACACAGCCTATATATCAATACATACACACAATATCTAGGTCAAATAAGGGAGAAGCGTTGTGTCCCGTGAGGGGTTGATATATCTGTTTTTTGAAACCAGGTTTGCTGTTCATTTGAGCAATATGAGATGGAAGGGAGTTCCATGCAATAATGGCTCTATAATACTGAACGCTTTCTTGAATTTGGAGACTGTGAAAAGACCCCTTTGGCATGCCTGGTGGGGTAAGTGTGTGTGTCAGAGCCGTGTGTAAGTTGACTGCAAACAATTTGGAATTTTCAATACATTAATGTTTCTAATAAAAAGAAGTGATGCAGTCGGTCTCTCCTTAACTCTTAGCCAAGAGAGACTGGCATGCATCGTATTTATATTAGCCCTCTGATTACAATGAAGTGCAAGACGTGCCGCTCTGTTCTAGCTATAGCTTAACTAGGTCTTTCTTTGCAGCACTTGACCACATGACTGGACAATGATCAAGATAAGATAAAACTAGAGCCTGCAGGACTTGCTTTTTTGTGTGTGATGTCAAAAAAGCAGAACATCTCTTTTATTATGGAAAGACCTCTCCCCATTTTTACAACCATTGAATCTATGTGAAAGAGGAGGAAGGGAAGCGCTACTAAGCTACACAATAGTACATTTTGGTAGATAGAAGGTGCTCTTTGGTAAAAGGTGTAAATTGGTCATCAAAAAGAAAGGAGGACCAAGGCACTCTTCAAGAGTGAAGAGTGCCTTGGTCCTCCTTTCTTTTTCATTGAATCTATGTTTTGGGTCCATGACAGTTTACAATCTAAGGTAACAGCAAATAATTTAGTCTCCTCAACTTGTTCAACAGTCGCACCATTCATTACCAGATCCAGCTGAGGTCTAGAGCTTAGGAAATGATTTGTACCAAATACAATGCTCTTAGTTTTAGAGACGTTCAGGACCAGTTTATTAATGGCCACCCATTCCAAAACAGACTGTATCTATTTGTTTAGGGTTTCAGTGACTTCATTAGCTGTGGTTGTTGACACGAATATGGCTGAATCATTAGCATACATGGACACAAAGGCTTTGTTTAACGCCAGTGGCAGGTCATTGGTGAAAAGAGTAGAGGGCCTAGAGAGCTGCCCTGCGGTACACCACACCCTACATGTTTGAAATTATAGAGACTTCCATGAAAGAAAACGCTCTATGTTATATTAGATAGATAGCTCTGGATCCAGGTTGAAAAGCCATAAAACATATGTTTTCTCAACAACAGGTCATGGTCAATAATATCCAAGGCTGCACTGAACTCTAACAGTAGAGCTCCCACAATCTTCTATTATCAATTTCTTTCAACAGTCATTTGGGTCAGTGCAGTATATGTTGAGTAAATTGCGACTGACTGATCTACAAATAATATTGAGTAGTTAGTTAGTTATGATTTTTAGATCAATCAGTCTCAACTCGCCTTTAAAGTCGGCTGCAATATCTAACGGGCCCAATATCACATGGAGAGGTAGACGCCCGGTTAGCAACTGTGGGTAATGCCTGTCTGTCAGTATGTTTTAGAGGTCGACCGATTATTCGCATGGCCGATTAATTACGGCCGATTTCAAGTTTTCATAACAATCAGTAATCGGCATTTTTGGACGCCGATTATGGCTGATTACATTGCAATCCACGAGGAGACTGCGTGGCAGGCTGACCACCTGCTATGCGAGTGCAGCAAGGAGCCAAGGTAAGTTGCTAGCTAGCATTAAACTTACCATTAAACTTAAAAACAATCAATCTTACCATAATCACTAGTTAACTACACATGCTTGATGATATTACTAGTTTAACTAGCTTGTCCTGCGTTGCATATAATCAATGTGGTGCCTGTTCATTTATCATCAAATCACAGCCTACTTCGCCAAACGGGTGATGATTTAACAAAAGCGCATTTGCGAAAAAGCACAATCGTTGCAACTATGAACCTAACCATAAACATCAATGCCTTTCTTAAAATCAATACACAAGTATATATTTTTAAACCTGCATATTTAGTTAAGAAATTCATGTTAGCAGGCAATATTAACCAGGGAAATTGTGTCACTTCTCTTGCACGCAGAGTCAGGGTATATGCAGCAGTTTGGGCCGCCTGGCTTGTTGCGAAATGTGTGAAGACCATTTCTTCCTAACAAAGACCGTAATTAATTTGCCAGAATTTTACATAATTATGACATAACATTGAAGGTTGTGCAATGTAACAGCAATATTTAGACTTAGGGTTGCCACCCGTTCTATAAAATACGTAACGTTTCTGTGTTTCACTGAAAGAATAAACATTTAGATTTCGAAATGATAGTTTCCGGATTTGACCATATTAATGACCTAAGGCTCGTATTTCTGTGTTTATTATATTATAAGTCTATGATTTGATATTTGATAGAGCAGTCTGACTGAGCGGTGGTAAGCAGTAGCAGGCTCGTAAGCATTCATTCAAACAGCACTTTCCTGTGTTTGCCAGCAGCTCTTCGCAATGCTTGAAGCACAGCGCTGTTTATGACTTCAAGCCTATCAACTCCCGAGATTAGGCTGGCAATACTATAGTGCCTATAAGAACATCCAATAGCCAAAGGTCTATGAAATACAAATGGTATAGAGAGAAATAGTCCTATAATAACTACAACCTAAAACTTCTTAACTGGGAATATTGAAGACTCATGTTAAAAGGAACCACCAGCTTTCATATATTCTCATGTTCTGAGCAAGGAACTTAAACGTTAGCTTTTTTACATGGCACATATTGCACTTTTACTTCCTTCTCAAACACTGTTTTTGCATTATTTAAACCAAATTAAACATGTTTCATTATTTATTTGAGACTAAATAGATTTTATTTATGTATTATATTAAGTTAAAATAAAAGTGCTCATTCAGTATTGTTGTAATTGTCATTATTACATATATATATTATTACATATATATAGATTTTTATTTATATATATATATATATATATAAAAATCGGCCGATTTAATTGGTATAGGCTTTTTTTGATCCTCCAATAATCGGTATCTGCGTTGAAAAATCATAATCGGTCGACCTCTAGTATGTTTCACTCACAGCTAACTAGAATATGTCCCACTAAGCACAGATCTGGGATCAGCTTATCCTACAGCAATTCTAACCTCAGCTATTTACGGCTTACAAAGTGAAACTGCCATCAGATCAGCACTATGTTTTATTCAGTCAGCAGGATGGGACTGTCAGTGGGCTTTCAGTGGGCTGTCAGTGAGTTTACTGTTAAGGATTGTGGGTATTAGGCTGAACTGTCCATAAAATCACAAATGTCTCACCCCCATAGCTAGCTGATAATTCCATGCTGCCCTGTCACAAATCACTGTTGATTAGGGTCTGAGAACATGTCAGATAGCTTGCTTCTATCTGGACCTCTTCATTTGGTTATGGTTTTCATTGCGGGTAGAAGGTTTGTTCATAACTTGCTTTATCTACACATGAGAATAATTGCAGGTGCTTTTGACATGGTTGACTATACCCAGCATCTCCTTTGCACTACCATCCTCTGTGTGTGTGAGAGAACATACTGGTATTACTCTTAACATTTGATACCTCGTCGCTTTATCTGCATGCAAAGCAAGAATGCTCTTGCAAAATTTCCCTCCGATTTTAAGTTTAGTGACACTGTGTTGACCCCAAACAGCTCAAGAGAAATCTCTGTGGGTGTTTACTGTTTATTTTCAGATTGTTTTAATTCTCTTAATCTTGTGTTGAGCTTCAATATTTGCGACCAACATTTAATCTTCAGCTAGTATCAAATACAGAGTATTCTACGGCAGGCTTTGGTGTGTCAAGGATTGATGTAGGTTGAGCAGCCGACGAAAGTCCACACATTTCCATCAGACAATGCTACTCTGAATTTTCTCCTAGGATAATAAGATATGATCATAGAGCAGCGTTTTCTATTAAACTTTAGACAGGGAGTAATAGCAGCAGACAGTATTCATTTCCCTGCATATATTCTCGCAGGTGTGGCTGAGTCTGTCAGTGTGTTCTGCTGTAATGTAGCTATATCTCTCTGTTTCGGTTCAGTGTGAAAAGTTAGATGGAAGACTGCATCGCCCACAGCTCGTGCAGAGATGTAAAGTAAGGCACAGGATGTATTGTGGTGGCATCATGCTCGTGATGACATGGGTCCCGGGGACAAGTGACGGGGACAGACGCTCTCTGTAGGTGGTGAATGCCACCCGTCACGGTGCATCACTGGAAAGGAGTTGACAAAGGGTGGGTGAAATGTGGGAAGAGGCTGTGTGTGTGTGTGGACGTGTTTAATTATTCTTGTGGGGACCAAAGTCCCAAATGGGGACATGTTGTTAGTCCCAACTAGGTCAAATGCTATTTCTAGGGGGTTTGGGGCTATGGTTGGGAGCTAGGGTTCAGGTTAGGTGTTTGGGTTAGGGAAAATAGGATTTTGAATGGGACTGAATTGTGTGTCCCCTCAAGGTTAGCTGTACAAGACTGTGTGTGTGTATGTGTGTGCTGTCAATCCTTACTCTTGAGAGTCTAGGATGGAAAATAACCGTCACGTCTCGATTTAAGACTGTTTCAACCACAATGAAGTAACAGTGATAAATCAGTCGAACAATCTGTTGAGGTTAGATTGCAAGTAAGGACTTTGGATACATCAAGATAAGAAAATCCCAAACTATTAAGATTAGAAAAAACATCTATAAAACATAAAGATAGAAACGAAAACGTCCTTATAGCCATAAAACCACTATGTTGACACCAATTCAAACCTCGATTAAAAAGTACTTTTTCCTTTTTAATTAAACTACAGTTCTTCAAAAAGTCAGCCTGGGCAAAATATTTATTTGAAATGTTTAACCTTTATTTATCTACATTGTCTTTACAATGACGGCCTGGCTAGTGACAACTGAGAAGTGCTGTGCAATAAATAAAATACATAAAAAAACAATAAAAACAACATTAAATCACAGGACAAGACAGACATCACAACACAGAAGCACATGGACATATGACAAACACGTCAATCCAGAACAGTTACAGCAGGAGGAGAACAGATATCATAAAACCACATCTAGATGATGTTGCTCTAATTTCACTCTTTTCTGTGCTGAGTGGCCTGGGCCATCTGAGGTGTTGTGGACGGTAAAGGGCTCTACACCAGGGATCATCAACTAGATTCAGACGCAGGCCTATTTTTATATATATATTTTTTTCTTGAGCGGATGGTCGGTGGGGCGGAACATACAGTTCATTCAGAAAGTATTCAGACACCTTGACTCTTACCACATTTTTAAAAATGTATTTAACCTTTATTTAACTAGTCAAGTCAGTTAAGAACAAATTCTTATTTACAATGACGGCCTACCGGGGAACAGTGGGTTAACTGCCTTGTTCAGGGGCAGAACGACAGACTTTTACCTTGTCAGCTCGGGGATTTGATCTAGCAACCTTTCGGTTTAATGGCACGACGCTCTAACCACTAAGCTGCCGCCACATTTTTTAAGTTACAGCCTTATTCTAAAATGGTTTAAATAAAACAAAATCCTCATCAATCTACACACAATACCCCATAATGTCAAAGTGAAAACAGGTTTTTAGAAATCTTTGCACATTTATAAAACATTAAAAACAGAAACCTTATTTTCTAAAGTATTCAGACCGTTTGCTATTAAACTCAATTGAACTCCGGTGCATCCTGTTTCCATTGATCATTCAATTGATTGGACATGATTTGGAAAGGCGCACACATCAGTCTATATATAAGGTCCCACAGTTGACAGTGCATGTCAGAGCAAAAACCAAGCCATGTGGTCGAAGGAATTGACCATAGAGCTCCGAGACAGGATTGTGTCGAGGCACAGATTTGAGGAAGGGTACCAAGACATTTCTGCAGCATTGAAAGTCCCCAAGAACTCAGTGGCCTCCATAATTCTTAAATTTAACAGGTTTGAAACCACCAAGACTTCCTAGAGCTGGGCGCCCGGCCAAACTGAGCAATCGGGGGAGAAGGGTCTTGGTCAGGGAGGTGGCCAAGAACCTGATGGTCACTCTGACAGAGCTCCAGAGTTCCTCTGTGGAGATGGGAGAACCTGCCAGAAGGACAACCCTCTCTGCAGCATTTCACCAATCAGGCCTTTATGGTAGAGTGGCCAGACGGAAGCTACTCCTCAATAAAAGGCACATGACAGCCCGCTTGGAGTTTGCCAAAAGGCAACTAAAGGACTCTCAGACAATGATAAACAAGATTCTCTGGTCTGATGAAACCAAGATTGAACTCTTTGGTCTGAATGCCAAGCGTCACATCTGGAGGAAACCTGGCACCATCCCTACAGTGAAGCATGGTGGTGGCAGCATCACGCTGTGGGGATGTTTTTCAGCGGCAGGTGCTGGGAGACTAGTCAGGATCGAGGGGAAGATGAACGGAGTAAAGTACAGAGATCCTTGATGAAAACCTGCTCCAGAGCGATTAGGACCTCAGACTGAGGCGAAGGTTCACCCTACAACCGGACAACGACCCTAAGCACACAGCCAAGACAATGCAGGAGTGGCTTCGGGACAAGTCTCTGAATGTTCTTGAGTGGCCCAGCCAGAGCCCGGGTTGAAACTGATCTAACATCTCTGGAGAGAACTGAAAACAGCTGTGCATCGACGCTCCACATCCAACCTGACAGAGCTTACTTATGTAAATGTGATATTTCATTATTTTTTTTTGTACATTTGCAAAAATATCCCCAAACTGTTTTTGCTTTTTCATTATGGGGTATTGTGTGTAGATTGATGAGAAACAAATCTATTTTAGAATAAGGCTGTAACGAAGCAAAATGTGGAAAAGTCAAGGGGTCTGAATACTTTCCGAATGCACTGTAATTACAAATAATTTGTGGACTGCAAACTGACTGCGAGAAGCCCAAATATGTATAATGTTTGACTAAAACATAATCATTTCAAACCTTGCTTACATTTGTATACGATCATGATTTCTGAAATCAAAATCACTTGGGGCTGATTTCCTGATGTGTTTACAGTGTGTTATATTATGTCCATTATGCTCAGAGAACTTGGGGCTCCAAATATAACCATCCGCGGCGTAAAGCGTAATTGTGTTTTCTTTTCCTATCAGTATCGTTGTTTATCAGTTATCATCAGTGTGATGGTTCTGATATTCCTTGGTGATATGGCGTCCAATTCTATACAAACAGTGGCTTAAACTGATCTCTGGAATAACAATTTGTTGAGGCGTTGTTTGAGTTGGAGTCACTTTCATAAAGTCACCATAAATAATGAATGGAGAATGTAGTTGTGTATTTTACTACTGTTAGCCAGGCACTGCTTCGTCAAGAAACTATTTCCAGCTTTAGTTGATTTTAAAATGGATTGAGGGTGAGAGTGGATGTGTGGATGATGAGAGAGAGGAACAGAAAGCCAGAGAGAAAGAGATAAAAAGAGAAAGACGTGAGGAACAGAGCGGCTCCAACATTCAATCAGACCAGAGACCACACTCCACTCCAGCTCTCCAGATTGCTTCCAGCCCCATCCATTTCAGTCGTTGTGCATGTGTATGTTCCTCTCCAGCTTCCTTTGGGACTCACCCGCGGGCCTTGGCTTGTCATGAGAAAAAAAGTTGTAACGACAAAAAAAATAGAAGCTTGGAAATTTGTGACAAGGCAGCTGGGTGTGTGTGTGTGTGTCCGTCTGTGTGTGTGTGTCCGTCTGTGTGTGTGTGTGTGTGTCCGTCTGTGTGTGTGTGTGTGTGTGTGTGTGAGCAAACAACCCTCTCCAGTGTTCTCTAACAATGTGCAGCATTATTGCGCTAGATGCCGGTCTGGGCAATTCCAGTCCTCGGGGGTCTGATTGGTGTCATACTTTTCTCCCATCCCTAGCAAACGCAGCTGATTTTAACTAATTGCATTTTAAACTGAAGATCATGATTAGTTGATTATTGGAGTCAGGTGTGTTAGCTGGGACTGGGGCAAAAGTGTGACACCAATCAGGCCCCCGAGGACTGTAGTTGCCCACGCCTGCTCTAGAGAAAACATAAACCCCTCTTCCTTTTCACTTCCTGGACATTCTATTCCCATCTGTTGCTCCTGTTCACAACCATAAATACCATACCTCCCCTAAAAACAGACCAAGAACACAAACCACTAATTACTTCCCGATGTGTTCAGGAGTGCTATTGGCTACGTTCTTGAACGTCCCCCTGAAAGATGGGTTGTGCCTAAGACTGCAACAGTTCTTGATCTTACTCCTCATCACAAATGAATGAAGAATGATAAGGTATCTTACAGTAACCAATCTCTCCTTTGAGAGTGCAGACCTGCAGTACCTGCTGCAACAATGCAATGTACAGTAGTCCTGCAAGTTCCCAACTGGGCCTTTTGTACCTGCAAGTGGCCAGCGGTGTACCTTTTTATAATGGCTAAGGTCTCGCCCAGTTTTGTAAAATGTGTTCCCTTTACGTAACACACTGCTTTTGTAGGTACACATATTGAAATAGAACTCTTTATTAAAAGTTGTATTAGTGTTAGAAGTTTGAATGGTTAGCATTAGCAACAGCAGCGGTAATAATACCATTCAAACCTTAAATACACTGAACAAAAATATAAATGCAACATGAAATGTTGGTCAAATGTTTCATGAGCTGAAATAAAAAATCCCAGAAATGTTCCATATGCACAAAAGCATTTTTCCATTGCCAAGATAATCTATCCACCTGAGACGTGTGGCATATCATATGAACAAGCTGATTAAACAGCATGATCATTACACAGGTGAGCCTTGTGCTGGGGACAAAAGGCCACTCTAAAATGTGCAGTTTTGTCACACAACACAATGCCACAGATGTCTCAAGTTTTGAGGGAGCGTACAATTGGCGCATGCTGACTGCAGGAATGTCCACCAGAGATGTTGCCAGAGAAATTAATGTTAATTTCTCTACCATAAGTTGCCTCCAACGTCGTTTTGGAGAATTTGTCAGTACATCCAACCGGCCTCACAACCGCAGACTACGTGTAACCATGCCAGCCCAGGACCTCCACATCTGGCTTCATCACCTGTAACTCAGTAAAATCTTTGAAATTGTTGCATTTTATATTTTTGTTCAGTGTATATTACATTGTCATTTATGCGATGGCTCAAGATTCTGTCCACATTCTTGGCTTCATCTTTCAAGACCCCTTGGGATTTGATTCCTGACTCATAGCCACGTTTGCTCAGATCGGTGAGTTTTGGCATTTAATGCTAGTCTTGCTCCATTCGCCACAGATAATAGCAGTAATATTGTATTAATAACTTAATTTCTGTGTTTATTTAAATATGATAACTATACTGACTAAAGACCCATTATTCAGAGGTGCAGGCCCACACAATCTGAGATAAATCAAGACAACCTCTACATTATACACATTGTCATATGATTTTTTTCCTGTGTAAAGTTTGCGTGAGTCATTTTGTGTATGACATTAAAGCCTTTTTCCTGCAGAAACACTCTGGGTTTGGATTGTGGGAGTGTTGGTGCTTTTAGTGCTTTTGTTTAGTCGTGTGTGTGTGTGTGCGCGAGCAAAAATGAGGCAGAGAAAGTGATAGAACGATTGCATGGAAGAGTCTGTCTGAATTGGAAGGTGAATAAAATAGATCATGTTTCAGTGATCATTAACAGTACACATAGTCCATTGTAATCTCTTCTCTCTCCCAGCTGTTTCTCATTTCTAACTGTTCAAATCTTCGACCACAAGTCTTAACTTTATGCTTCGCAGTTGATCGAATCAGCTGAGATTTGCCAAAAACGATGGGAGTTGAAAGACTGAAAAGGAATCTCTTCCGTGTTGCTGGCTTTTCATTTAGGTTTCAAGTCAGTGGATTGGAACAGAGGCTAATGTGTTACAACCCATTCCATAGAGAAGGCCTAAAATGTAAATATTTGTGTTCTATTTAAAGGTGCAGTATGCAGAAATAACTCCGCCATTTCTGTTTGTGACAAAACAAGCAGTCATTCTGTAGAGAATTATTATACCATCTAAACAGCTGTGAAATATATTTTCCATAACAAAAATATTGTATTATCAGCTGTTTGAAGCGTGTGTGTGCAAAAACGAAAGTAAAAAAACACAGAAATGAAACTTAAGAATAGAAATAGCGCATATAGAAGATATCTACTGTAATGATTGTTCTCCTCCTCGTCAGAGGAGGAGCATGGATCGGACCAAAACATAGCTTGTGGAGAATACATGTTTGATTTATTTTTTAAAGAAGACGAAACGAAGAACACTGAAAAAACTATATAAAACAACAAACGACGTCAACAGACCTGAACATGTGAACTTACATATAACGAAGAACGCACGAACAGGATCAGACTAAACAAACGAAACAGTCCCGTGTGGTACGAACACTGACACGGAAAACAATCACCCACCAAAACACACGTGAAACCCCGGCTGCCTAAGTATGATTCTCAATCAGGGACAACAATTGACAGCTGCCTCTGATTGAGAATCATACCAGGCCGAACACACAAAATCCCAACATAAAAATCACACATCGACAACCCACCCAACTCACGCCCTGACCATACTAAATAAATACAAAAACATGGGAAAACAGGTCAGGAACGTGACATCTACAGTTTCTTAGACTTGCTTTCAATGAGAATGACAGATCTATGACTCACATTTATACGTGAATTTGGTCGGGTCACCCAAAAAGTTACATATTGCAGCATTAATTCTGTATCCCATACTGTGTTGTTTAGTATACACTCTGAGATTAGACCTCCTCGTTGGTTTAGGGGCCCTATTATCTGTAGGCCACAGAGCATCTACTCTTCACAGTGCTGGCGAATGTCAATATTCTTTAGTGCCCTAACTCAACCACTCGAGTCAGGTGTTTCCTGTCCTTGATTAGAGATTCTTGTTCTCCTGCTACATTCTAAGCCCTCTTCAAACAAGTGTGTGAAGTCACGTGTTTGCCTATGTATGTCATCATGACCAAGTTCATTGAGTTCGCCTCAGCGTGGAATTTAAACGGCAAGAATATTATGTATGTAGTTTTATCAAAACCACGGTATAGTCGAAAAGCCTTTCGTGAACAATACATGAACAATACATAAGGAAAAATTACACTTTAAACAGTTGGATAAGAATGAGGTGGCCAAGCGACCATGCAATCTATCACCAGGAGAGAAACAGTTCTCAAGCCTTTCGTGAACTAACACTCGCACTTGTCTTTTTTCCCTTTACTAGCACTGACTTCACTGATAGCAACTTTATTGATGAAAAATGTACTATGGTTGTGATATGTGGTTGTTCCACCTAGCTACCTTAAGAGGAATAAGTCGCGCTGGATAAGAGCGTCTGCTAAATGACTCAAATGTAGATGTAAATGTATTCCTGTATCATCTTCCATAGCTGTTGTTGTTCTGTCTGTGTGGTGTGTTTCCAGTGAGAGGCTTGGTCTGGCCCTGTAGACGGCTGGTTCAGTCTCAGTCTGAACACAGACAGCAGAGAGAGTCTTCCTACCAGCAAGGCTCAATGACCCCATTGTGTATGGACTGGAGCTATGGTTCTGGTCGTCGTGTGTGTGTGGGTGGGTGGGTGGGTTGGGTGAAGCCATGGTTCTGGTTTCAGAGATTGCATACGAAAGTGCGCGGGAGTGTGTGGGTGTATTGATTTGAAGCCATCACTGGAATCTGAAAATATTTTTTTCTTGCAGGCTTCAAGGCGAGGGATATTTTCATGCTTTCAAGTCGTTAAGCGGAACTGTTTCTCCTCTAGTGATGGATTGCATGTTCGCTTGGCCACTGCATTCTTATCCAACTGTTTAAAGTGTCATTTTTCCTTATGAGCCAAACCAGGCAAAACAGTCAAGTGCTCTAGGAGTTTTTAGGAAACGCTTCACCCAGTGCTCACTAGTAAGTAGGTGAGAGGCACTCGGTGAGAACCACTCCTTCTCTCAATGGAAATGAGCACACTTGGAGTAACAAATACTTACTATCAACAACAATGACTGTTAAATGATAGCTTAACTGCTACAGTGGATGGATTCAGTAGCAGCATAGGTTATACCAGCTGTGGTGCCAGTAGGCAAAGGGTTAGGGACAAAGTATAGAGAAAGTATCATGCTGTGAGTCACTTACATACAGGACACCTTGACTTGATTATGAGAATTCCCCGTTTTTGGGGATTTTCGCAAAATGTAATCCATAGAATGGCCCTTCTGGAGGAAAGGTTGTTGACAATATTTTACATCTAAAAGCATAATTTAGAAATAATTTATCAAAGTTTGCATATTGATTATACATCAGCCTTACCCAGGCCTCCTTTAAGACTCCATAAGTTTTATCTGTATGTGTTACAAAGCAAAAATTGGTGTCATATGAAGCTTTACAGCTTGGGCTGTAATATGAGTAGTATTTTGATTTTAATCAAAATAAATGACATGAATTTAAGATGGCCGACCGTTGTTTTCAACGTAATCTACTCACGTTCGCGTACTCCGTTTGGTGGTTGCTGCCATCTTTCTAGATCCAGTTTTACTGGAACAACTATGCCTGCACACTAGCAGTGTTCATTTTGGCTCTCTTTTGATTTGGTCAGTTTGACTAAAATATCATTGTCTTAGTCACATTTTTGTAGTTTGAATAATTATTTGGTCTAGTTATTGTCAATGTTAAAAACAGTTTTAGTCAACTAAATGCCCTTTCTTTTCTGTCATAGTTTAGTCACATCTTATTTTTATTGCCTCATTAAACTATAGTAAACACAGTGCCTTCAGAAAGTATTCAGACCCTTTTACTTTTTCAATATTTTGTTACGTTACAGCCATATTCTGAAATGTATTAAATTGTTTCCCCCCCATCAATCTACACACAATACCCCATAATGACAAAGCAAAAACAGGCTTTTAGACATTTTTGCAAATGTATACACAAAAGAAATATATCACATTTACATAAGTTTTCAGACCCTTTACTCAGTACTTTGTTGAAGCACCTTTGGCAAGGATTACAGCCCTGTGTCTTCTTGAGTATGACGCTACAAGCTTGGCACACCTGTATTTGGGGAGTTTCTCCCATTCTTCTCTGCAGATAATTTCAAGCTCTTATCAGGTTGGATGGGGAGCATTGCTGCACAGTTATTTTCAGGTCTCTTCAGAGATGTTAGATCGGGTTCAAGTCCGGGCTCTGGCTGGGCCACTCAAGGACATTCAGAGACTTGTTCCCCGATGCACCTTCTGTGTTGACCCTAAGCACACAGCAAAGACGTTGTCCTATTGGAACGTGAACCTTCGTCCCAGTCTGAGGTTGTGAGTGCTCTGGAGCAGGTTTTCATCAAGAATCTGTCTGTACTTTGCTCTGTTCAATCAATCAAATGTATTTATAAAGCCCTTCTTACATCAGCTGAGTTCACAAAGGGCTGTACAGAAACCCAGCCTAAAACCCCAAACAGCAAGCAATGCAGGTGTAGAAGCACGGTGGCTAGGAAAAACTCCCTAGAAAAGCCGAAACCTCGGAAGAAACCTAGAGAGGAACCAGGCTATGAGGGGTGGCCAGTCCTCTTCAGACTGTGCCGGGTAGAGATCATAACAGAACATGGCCAAGATGTTCATAGATGACCAGCAGGGTCAGATAATAATAATCACAGTGGTTCTAGAGGGTGCAACAGGTCAGCACCTCAGGAGTAAATGTCAGTTTGCTTTTCATTGCCGATCATTCAGAGTATCTCTACCGCACCTGCTGTCTCTAGAGAGTTGAAAACAGCAGGTCTGGGACAAGGTAGCACGTCCGGTGAACAGGTTAGGGTTCCATAGCCGCAGGCAGAACAGTTGAAACTGGAACAGCAGCACGACCAGGTGGACTGGGGACAGCAAAGAGTCATCAGGCCAGGTAGTCCTGAGGCATTGTCCTAGGGCTCAGGTCCTCCGAGAGAAAGAGAGAGGGAGCGAAAGAGAGAGAGCATACTTAAATTCACACAGGACACCGGATAAGACAGGAGAAATTCTCCAGATATAACAGACTGACCATAGCCCTCGACAAATTATTACAGCATAAATACTGGAGGCTGAGACGGGTGGGGTCGGGAGACACTGTTGCCCCGTCCGACGATACCCCCGGGCAGGGCCAAACAGGCAGAATATAACCCCACCCACTATGCCAAAGCACAGTCCCCACACCACTAAAGGGATATCTTCAACCACCAACTTACTATCCTGAGACAAGGGCAAGTATAGCCCACAAAGATCTCCCGGGGGGGGGGGGCGCCAACCCGGACAGGAAGACCACGTCAGTGACTCAACCCACTCTAGTGACGCACCCCACCTAGGGACGGCATGGAAGAGCACCAGTGCGTAATACCGTTTGAGGCAGAGAATCCCAGTGGAGAGAGGGGAACCGGTCAGGCAGAGACAGCAAGGGTGGTTTGTTGCTCCCGTGCTTTTCCATTCACCTTCACACTCCTGGGCCAGACTACACTCAATCATAGGATCTACTGAAGAGATGAGTCTTCAATAAAGACTTAAAGGTCAAGACCGAGTCTGCGTCTCACATGGATAGGCAGACCATTCCATAAAAATGGATCTTTATAGGAGAAAGCCCTGCCTCCAGCTGTTTGCTTAGAAATTCTAGGGACAGTAAGGAGGCCTGCGTCTTGTGACCGTAGCGTACGTGTAGGTATGTACAGCATGACCAAATCGGAAAGATAGGTAGGAGCAAGCCCATGTAAAGCTTTGTAGGTTAGCAGTAAAACCTTGAAATCAGCCCTAGCCTTAAGAGGAAGCCAGTGTAGAGAGGCTAGCACTGGAGTAATGTGATCAAATATTTTGGTTCTCGTCAAGATTCTAGTAGCCGTGTTTAGCACTAACTGAAGTTTATTTAGTGCTTTATCTGGGTAGCCAGAAAGTACAGTCATGGCCAAAAGTTTTAGGAATAACACAAATATTAATTTCCACAAAACTTGCTGCTTCAGTGTCTTTAAATATTTTTGTCAGATATTACTATGGAATACTGAAGTATAATTACAAGCATTTCATACGTGTCAAAGGCTTTTATTGACAATTACATTAAGTTGATGCAAAGAGTCAATATTTGCAGTGTTGACCCTTCTTTTACAAGACCTCTGCAATCCGCCCTGGCATGCTGTCAATTAACTTCTGGGCCACATCCTGACTGATGGCAGCTCATTCTTGCATAATCAATGCTTGGAGTTTGTCAGAATTTGTGGATTTTTGTTTGTCCACCCGCATCTTCAGGATTGACCACAAGTTCTCAATGGGATTAAGGTCTGGGGAGTTTCCTGGCCATGGACCCAAAATATCAATGTTTTGTTCCCCGAGCCACTTAGTTATCACTTTTTCCTTATGGCAAGGTGCTCCATCATGCTGGAAAAGGCATTGTTCATCAACAAACTGTTCCTGGATGGTTGGGAGAAGTTGCTCTCAGAGGATGTGTTGGTACTATTCTTTATTCATGGCTGTGTTCTTAGGCAAAATTGTGAGTGAGCCCACTCCCTTGGCTGAGAAGCAACCCCACACATGAATGGTCTCGGGATGCTTTACTGTTGGCATGACACAGGACTGATGGTAGTGCTCACCTTGTCTTCTCCGGACAAGCTTTTTTCCGGATGCCCCAAACAATCGGATAGGGGATTCATCAGAGAAAATGACTTTACCCCAGTCCTCAGCAGTCCAATCCCTGTACCTTTTGCAGAATATCAGTCTGTCCCTGATGTTTTTCATGGAGAGAAGTGGCTTCTTTGCTGCCCTTCTTGACTCCAGGCCATCCTCAAAGCCTTCGCCTCACTGTGGGTGCAGATGCACTCACACCTGCCTGCTGCCATTCCTGAGCAAGCTCTACTGGTGGTGCCCCGATCCCGCAGCTGAATCAACTTTAGGAGAGGGTCCTGACGCTTGCTGGACTTTCTTGGGAGCCCTGAAGCCTTCTTCACAGCAATTAAACCGCTCTCCTTGAAGTTCTTGATGATCCGATAAATGGTTGATTTAGGTGCAATCTTACTGGCTGCAATATCCTTGCCTGTGAAGCCCTTTTTGTGCAAAGCAATGATTGCGACACGTGTTTCCTTTTTAGGTAACCATGGTTGACAGAGGAAGAACAATGATTCCAAGCACCGCCTTCCTTTTGAAGCTTCCAGTCTGTTATTCGAACTCAATCAGCATGACAGAGTGATCTCCAGCCTTGTCCACATCAACACTCACACCTGTGTTAACGAGAGAATCACTGACATGATGTCAGCTGGTCCTTTTGTGGCAGGGCTGAAATGCAGTGGAAATATTTTTGGGGGATTCAGTTCATTTGCATGGCAAAGAGGGACTTTGCAATTAATTTCAATTCATCTGATCACTCTTCATAACATTCTGGAGTATATGCAAAATATCCATCATACAAACTGAGGCAGCAGACTTTGTGAAAATTTATATTTGTGTCATTCTCAACTTTTGGCCACGACTGTAGAGCAGTGCAGTAGTCTAATCTAGAAGTGACAAAAGCATCATTTTTGGACAGAAAGTTCCTGATTTTTGCAATGTTACGTAGATGGAAAAAAGCTGTCCTTGACCACAGTCTTGATAAGTTCGTCAAAAGAGAGATCAGGGTCCAGAGTAACGCTGAGGTCCTTCACAGTTTTTTTTAGACGACTTTACAACCATCAAGATTAATTGTCAGATTCAACAGAAGATCTCTTTGTTTCTTGGGACCTAGAACAAGCATCTCTGTTTTGTCCGAGTTTAAAAGTAGAACGTTTGCTGCCATCCACTTCCTTATGTCTGAAACGCAGGTTTCCAGGGAGGGCAGTTTTGGGGATTCACCATGTTTCATCGAAATGTACAGTTGTGTGTCATCCGCATAGCAGTGAAAGTTGACATTGTGTTTCTGAATGACATCCCCAAGAGGTAAAATATATAGTGAAAACAATTGTGGACAGAGTCTTGAGTAACACCGAAATGTACAGTTGATTTGTCAGAGGACAAACCATTTACAGAGACAAACATATCTTTCTGACAGATAAGATGTAAACCAGGCCAGAACTTGTCCATGTTGACCAATATGGGTTTCCAATCTCTCCAAAAGAATGTGGTGATCGATGGTATCAAAAGCAGCACTAAGGTTTAGGAGCACGAGGACAGATGCAGAGCCTCGGTCTGATGCCATTAAAAGCTCATTTTCCACCTTCACAAGTTCAGTCTCAGTGCTATGATGGGGTCTAAAACCAGACTGAAGCATTTCGTATACATTGTTTGTCTTCAGGAAGGCAGTGAGTTGCTGTGCAACAGCTTTTTCATATTTTTTTTTGAGGAATGGGCGATTCGATATAGGCCGATTAGTTTGATTTATTTATTATTATTATTTTTTTTATATTTTCTGGATCACGGTTTGGCTTTTTCAAAAGAGGCTTTATTACTGCCACTTTTAGTGAGTTTTGTACACATCCGGTGGATAGAGAGCTGTTTATTATGTTCAACATAGGAGGGCCAAGCACAGGAAGCAGCTCTTTCAGTAGTTTAGTTGGAATAGGATCAAGTATGCAGTTTGAAGGTTTAGAGGCCATGACTATTTTCATCATTGTGTCAAGAGATATAGTACGTAAACACTTGAGTGTCTCCCTTGATCCTAGGTCCTGGCAGTGTTGTGCAGACTCAGGACAACTGAGTTTTGGAGAAATACACGGATTTAAAGAGGAGTCTGTAATTTGCTTTCTAATGATCATGATCTTTTCGTCGAAGTTCATGAATTTATCACTGCTGAAGTGAAAGCCATCCTCTCTTGGGGAATGCTGCTTTTTAGTTAGGTTTGCAACTGTATCAAAAATACATTTTGGATTGTTCTTATTCTCCTCAATTAGGTTGAAAAAATTGGATGATCGAGCAGCAGTGAGGGCTCTTCGATAATGCACGGTTCTGTCTTTCCAAGCCAATCAGAAGACTTCCAGTTGGTGTAGCGCTATTTCCGTTCCAATTTTCTGGAAGCTTGCTTCAGGGCTCGGGTATTTTCTGTATACCAGGATGATAGTTTCTTATGACAAATGTTTCTTGTTTTTAGGGGTGCGACTGCATCTAGGTATTACGCAAGGATAAATTGAGTTTCTCAGTTAGGTGGTTAGCTTATTTTTGTACTCTGATGTCCTTGGGTAGGTGGAGGGAGTCTGGAAGGGCATCTAGGAATCTTTGGGTTGTCTGAGAATTTATAGCACGGCTTCTGATGATCCTTGGTTGGGGTCTGAGCAGATTAGTTGTTGTGATTGCAAACGTAATGAAATGGTGGGCCGATAGTCCAGGATTATGAGGAAAAACATTAAGATCCACAACATTTATTCCACGGGACACTGCCACAGACTATGACTGTGGCAGTGAGTAGGTCCGGAGACATGTTGGACAAAACCCAATGATGGCTCCGAAAACCTTTTTGAGTGGGTCTGTGGACTTTTCCAAGTGAATATTAAAGTCACCAAAAATTTGAATATTTTCTGCCATGACTACAAGATCCTATAAGAATTCATGGAGGAACGCTGTATACAGCCCAGGAGGCCTGTAAACAGTAGCTATAAAAAGTGATTGAGTAGGCTGCATAGATTTCATGACAAGAAGCTCAACTGAAAACAGTTGTTTTTGTGAATTTAAATGTGCTTTCGTAAATGTTAGCAACACCTCCACCTTTGCGGGATGTGCAGGGGATATGGTCACTAGTGTAACCAGGAGGAGAGGCCTCGTTTAACACAGTAAAATCATCAGGCTTAAGCCATGTTTCAGTTAGGCCAATCACATCAAGATAGTGATCAGTGATTAGTTCTTTTTTTTTTACAACTGCCTTGTAAGTGAGGAATCTAACATTAAGTAGCTCTATTTTGAGATGTGAGATATCACAATCTCTTTCAATAATGACAGGAATGGAGGAGGTCTTTATTCCAGTGAGATTGCTAAGGCGAACAGTGCCATGTTTAGTGTTGCCCATCCTAGATCAAGGCACAGACACAGTCTCAATGGGGATAGCTGAGCTGACTACACTGACTGTGCTAGTGGCAGACTCCACTAAGCTGGCAGGCTGGCTAACAGCCTGCTGCCTGCACCCTATCTTATTGTGGAGCTAGGTGAATTTGAGCCCTGTCTATGTTCGCAGATAAGAAGAGAGCACCCATTCAGCTAGGATGGAGTCCATCACTCTTCAGCAGGCCAGGCTTGGTCCTGTTTGTGGGTGAGTCCCAGAAAGAGTGCCAATTATCTACAAATTAAAAATTTTGTGAGGGGCAGAAAACAGTTTCATCTTTGCCTCGCTCCTGACTAGTCTACCAGTCCCTGCTGCTGAAAAACTTTCCCACAGCATGATGCTCCCACCACCATGCTTCACCGTAGGGATGGTGCCGGGTTTCCTCCAGACGTGATGCTTGGCATTCAGGCCAAAGAGTTCAATCTTGGTTTCATCAGACCAGAAAATGTTGTTTCTCATGGTCTGAGAGTCTTTTGGTGCCTTTTGGCAAACTCCAAGCGTGCTGTCATGTGCCTTTTAGTGAGGAGTGACTTCCGTCTGGCCACTCTACCATTATGGCCAGGTTGGTGGAGTGCTGCAGAGATAATTGTCGTTATGGAAGTTTCTCCCATTTCCACAGAGGAACTCTGGAGCTTTGTCAGAGTGACCATCGGGTTCTTGGTCTCCTCGCTGACCAAGGCCTTTCTCCCCCGATTGCTCAGTTTGGCAGGGCAGCCAGCTCTAGGAAGAGCCTTGGTGGTTCCAAATTTCTTCTATTTAAGAATGATGGAGGCCACTGTGTTCTTGGGGACATTCAATGTTGTGGAAATGTTTTGGTACCCTTCCCCAGAGCTGTGCCTCAACACAATACTGTCTCGAAGCTCTACGGACAATTCCTTCAACCTCATGGCTTGCTTTTTGTTCTGACATTCACTGTCAACTGTGGGACCTTTATATAGACAGGTGTGTGCCGTTCCAAATCATGTGCAATCAATTGAATTTACCACAGATGGACTCCAAGTTGTAGAAACATCTCAAGGATGATTAATGGAAACAGGATGCACCTCAGCTCAATTTCGAGTCTCATGGCAAAGGTTCTGAATACTTATGTAAATAAGGTATTTATGTTATATATTTTTAATACATTAGATAAAATTTCCCAAAACCTGTTTTTGCTTTGTCATTATGGGGTATTGTGTGTAGATTGCTGAGGATTTGTATTTAATCCATTTTAGTATAAGGCTGTAACGTAACAAAATGTGGAAAAAGTCAAGGGGTCTAAATAATTTCCGAAGGCACTGTACATCACTGATTTCTATGTGCACAAACATACACTGCTCAAAAAAATAAAGGGAACACTTTAACAACACAATGTAACTCCAAGTCAATCACACTTCTGTGAAATCAAACTGTCCACTTAGGAAGCAACACTGATTGACAATAAATTTCACATGCTGTTGTGCAAATGGAATAGACAAAAGGTGGAAATTATAGGCAATTAGCAAGACACCCCCAATAAAGGAGTGATTCTGCAGGTGGTGACCACAGACCACTTCTCAGTTCCTATGCTTCCTGGCTGATGTTTTGGTCACTCTTGAATGCTGGCGGTGCTCTCACTCTAGTGGTAACATGAGACGGAGTCTACAACCCACACAAGTGGCTCAGGTAGTGCAGCTCATCCAGGATGGCACATCAATGCGAGCTGTGGCAAGAAGGTTTGCTGTGTCTGTCAGCGTAGTGTCCAGAGCATGGAGGCGCTACCAGGAGACAGGCCAGTACATCAGGAGACGTGGAGGAGGCCGTAGGAGGGCAACAACCCAGCAGCAGGACCGCTACCTCCGCCTTTGTGCAAGGAGTAGCACTGCCAGAGCCCTGCAAAATGACCTCCAGCAGGCCGCAAATGTCTAGTTTCTGATTGGCTTGAAGGTTATTCTAGAGCGTGCATTATTTCCCTATAACGCACGGTATAATTCAATGGTAATAGAATATGTAAGAATGGAATTAGATGTTAACAATAGCAAGCTAGGACTGATGGTTATCTAAACTAGCAAGTCTGTTTGTTTGGTTTTCAAGACAACTACTGTCCCGTCTCTAGTAAATTTGCGCGCTACCTCAGTGGATGTTTAACACATTTCTACCTGCAAATGAAAACATTTCCAGTGGTAAATGTTCTAAATCATGGTGTAAATGGATAATCAACTCGGGGCTCTATGCGTTGTCTGGAAAATAACGAACGACGTGGAATAGCGCGTCGTGGAACCCACCATCCACGTCGTTTGTTATTTTCCAGAGAACACACAGCCTCTCGTTAATTATCCCTTACTTATTATATTCTACTGAGCCATTTACTTTGTTAGTATTCTTCATTTTTATTCTTCATTTTTGTTGTTGCATTGTCGAGAAGGAAGGAAGCATTTTGTTGCGTACCCCATGCATAAGACTAATAAAACCTGAAACTTTAAACACACTAAAATATAGCAAATGTGGTCAAACAACGCTGAACGTAGTGTAGGCCGCACTATAAACAAGCTGCAGTTGGCTCAGGGTCTGATCATTGTTCACATGACATTGCGACATACAGGAATGCTGTCTTCGCTTTCAAATCTGAGGGATTTTGTTGGAAATGTAAACACACATGATCGAATAGACCCAATCCCAAAACGTACACACATATAGATAAAATGTAAGTCTGTGGCGACTTATTAATATCCTAACAGACTCAAATCCTTTTGTTAAACACCACCTAATTATTAACAAGTCTTCCGACTGCAATGTCTCAGGAAATTAGCAGGAAACGTAGACATGTCCAGAATCATCATGGAATAGGCAGTCCCAACACTTTAGAGAAAGTAGGTCTGCGGACACTTAACAATCATTTTAGCTAAACCCTGTTCCCTAAACACAACCTGATGATAAACAATTAGAACATTCCACTCCTTTTTTTGCGAAGCTGCTGGAAATTGGAAAAGGTTGAGAAAACCAGAAACATATGCTTTAACTTCTTTCCTCCTAATGGTGGTAACAGTCTCCTGCCTTCTTTTACTAATGGTGGTAAAGTCTCCTGCCTTCTTTTACTAATGGTGGTAAAAGTCTCCTGCCTTCTTTTACTAATGGTGGTAACAGTCTCCTTGTCACGTTCCTGACCTATTTCTGTTAGTTTGTTATATGTGTTAGTTGGTCAGGACGTGAGTTTGGGTGGGCATTCTATGTTTTCTGTTTCTATGTTGGTTTATGGGTTGCCTGGTATGGCTCTTAATTAGAGGCAGGTGTTTGGCGTTCCTCTAATTAAGAGTCATATTTAGGTAGGTGTTTTCACAGTGTTCGTTGTGGGTGGTTGTCTCCTGTGTCTGTGTATGTCGTTGCGCCACACGGGACTGTTTTCGGTTTGTTTGTTTTTTCGGTTTATGTAGTCTGTTCCTGTTTCATGCGTTCTTCGTTATATGTAAGTTCTTATGTTCAGGTGCGTCTACGTTGTTTGTTGTTTTGTTAGTGTATAGTCGAGTTCGTGTTTTCTTTAATAAATATGTCTTCAAACTCCGCTGCATTTTGGTTCAATCCCTGCTCCTCCTCTTCTGATGAAGAGGAAGAGGAAAACCGTTACAGAACCACCCACCGATCCAGAACCAAGCGGCGCGAAGTCGAGCAGGATACTACACAGGAATCATGGACTTGGGAGGAAGTATTGGAAGGTAAAGGACACTGGGCTCACATTGGGGAATATCGCCGCGCTCGTGAGGAGATGGAGGCAGCGAGAGCCCAAGAGCGGTGGTATGAGGAGGCAGCAAGGAGACGTGGCTGGAAGTCCGAGAGGAGACCCCAAAAATTTCTTGGGGGGGGCTAAGAGGTAGTGGGCCGAGGGCAGGTAGGAGACCTGCGCCCACTTCCCAGGCTTACCGTGGAGAGCGGGAGTACGGGCAGGCGCCGTGTTACGCAGTAGAGCGCACGGTGTCTCCTGTACGAGTGCATAGCCCAGTGCGGGTTATTCCACCTCCCCGCACTGGTAGGGCTAGATTGGGCATTGAGCCAGGTGTCATGAGGCCGGCTCAACACGTCTGGTCTCCAGTGCGTCTCCTCGGGCCGGCTTACATGGCACCAGCCTTACGCATGGTGTCCCCGGTTCGCCTACATAGCCCGGTGCGGGTTATTCCACCTCCCCGCACTGGTCGGGCGACGGGGAGCATTCAACCAGGTAAGGTTGGGCAGGCTCGGTGCTCAAGGGAGCCAGTACGCCTTCACGGTCCGGTATTTCCGGCACTACCTCCCCGCCCCAGCCCAGTAACCCCAGTGCCTACACTACGCACCAGGCTTCCAGTGCGTTTCCAGAGCCCTGTTCCTCCTCCACGCACTCTCTCTATGGTGCGTGTCTCCAGCCCGGTGCCTCCAGTTCCGGCACCGCGCACTAAGCCACCTGTGCGTCTCCTAAGTCCTGTGCACACTGTTGTTTCTCCCCGCACTCGTCCTGAGGTGCGTGCCCTCAGTCCGGTACCACGCACCAGGCATATAGTGCGCTTCGAGAGGTCAGTGTGTCCTGTCCCTGCTCCCCGCACTAGGCTTGAAGTGCGTGTCCTCAGTCAGGTGCCTCCAGTTCCGGCACCACGCACCAAGCCTACAGTGCGTCTCAGCCGGCCAGAGTCTGCCGTCTGCCCAACGGCGCATGAACTGCCTGTCTGCCATGAGCCTGCAAAGCTGCCCGTCTGCCATGAGCCTACAGAGCCTTCCGCCAGACAGGAGCAGTCTGAGCCATCCGTCTCCGCAGTGCCATCTGAGCCATCCGTCTCCGCAGTGCCATCTGAGCCATCCGTCTCCCCAGCGCCGTCTGAGCCATCCGTCTCCTCAGCGCCGTCTGAGCCATCCGTCTCCCCAGCGCCGTCTGAGCCATCCGTCTCCCCAGCGCCGTCTGAGCCATCCGTCTCCCCAGCGCCGTCTGAGCCATCCGTCTCCCCAGCGCCGTCTGAGCCATCCGTCTGTCCCGAGCCATTAGAGCCGCCCGTCTGTTCCGAGCCGTCAGAGCCGATAGTCAGTCAGGATCTGCCAGAGCCGCCAACCAGACAGGATCTGCCAGAGCCGCCAACCAGACAGGATCTGCCAGAGCCGCCAACCAGACAGGATCTGCCAGAGCCGCCAACCAGACAGGATCTGCCAGAGCCGCCAACCAGACAGGATCTGCCAGAGCCGCCAACCAGACAGGATCTGCCAGAGCCGCCAACCAGACAGGATCTGCCAGAGCCGCCAACCAGACAGGATCTGCCAGAGCCGCCAACCAGACAGGATCTGCCAGAGCCGCCAACCAGACAGGATCTGCCAGAGCCGCCAACCAGACAGGATCTGCCAGAGCCGCCAACCAGACAGGATCTGCCAGAGCCGCCAACCAGACAGGATCTGCCAGAGCCGCCAACCAGACAGGATCTGCCAGAGCCGCCAACCAGACAGGATCTGCCAGAGCCGTCAGCGAGCCATGAGCGTCCAGAGCCGTCAGCCAGCCATGAGCGTCCAGAGCCGTCAGCCAGCCATGAGCGTCCAGAGCCGTCAGCCAGCCATGAGCGTCCAGAGCCGTCAGCGAGCCATGAGCGTCCAGAGCCGTCAGCGAGCCATGAGCGTCCAGAGCCGTCAGCGAGCCATGAGCGTCCAGAGCCGTCAGCGAGCCATGAGCGTCCAGAGCCGTCAGCGAGCCATGAGCGTCCAGAGCCGTCAGCGAGCCATGAGCGTCCAGAGCCGTCAGCGAGCCATGAGCGTCCAGAGCCGTCAGCGAGCCATGAGCGTCCAGAGCCGTCAGCGAGCCATGAGCGTCCAGAGCCGTCAGCGAGCCATGAGCGTCCAGAGCCGTCAGCGAGCCATGAGCGTCCAGAGCCGTCAGCGAGCCATGAGCGTCCAGAGCCGTCAGCGAGCCATGAGCGGCCAGAGCCGTCAGCGAGCCATGAGCGGCCAGAGCCGTCAGCGAGCCATGAGCGGCCAGAGCCGTCAGCGAGCCATGAGCGGCCAGAGCCGTCAGCCAGCCATGAGCGTCGAGAGCCGTCAGCCAGCCATGAGCGTCGAGAGCCGTCAGCCAGCCATGAGCGTCGAGAGCCGTCAGCCAGCCATGAGTGTCCAGAGCCGTCAGCCAGTCATGAGCTGTCCCTTAGCCCAGAGCGGCTATTTACCCAGAACTGCCCCTCAGTCCAGAGCTGTCTCTCTGTCCGGAGCTGCCTTTCAGTCCGGAGTTGCCCCTCTATCCTGAGCTACCTCTCTATCCTGAGCTACCTCTCTATCCTGATCTATCCCTCTGTCTTGAGCTATCCCTCTGTCTTGAGCTATCCCTCTGTCCTGAGCTATCCCTCTGTCCCGGTGCTGCCCCTGTTGTCGATGTTACCAAAAGGATTTAGTGGGGGTAAGATGAGGGTGGACATTCATAGGGGGAAATGGAAGCTGGGATTGACTATGGTGGGGTGGGGACCTCGCCCGGAGCTTGAGCCACCACCATGGTCAGATGCCCACCCAGACCCTCCCCTAGACTTTGTGCTGGTGCGCCCGGAGTTCGCACCTTATGGGGTGGGTTATGTCACGTTCCTGACCTATTTCTGTTAGTTTGTTATATGTGTTAGTTGGTCAGGATGTGAGTTTGGGTGGGCATTCTATGTTTTCTGTTTCTATGTTGGTTTATGGGTTGCCTGGTATGGCTCTTAATTAGAGGCAGGTGTTTGGCGTTCCTCTAATTAAGAGTCATATTTAGGTAGGTGTTTTCACAGTGTTCGTTGTGGGTGGTTGTCTCCTGTGTCTGTGTATGTCGTTGCGCCACACGGGACTGTTTTCGGTTTGTTTGTTTTTTCGGTTTATGTAGTCTGTTCCTGTTTCATGCGTTCTTCGTTATATGTAAGTTCTTATGTTCAGGTGCGTCTACGTCGTTTGTTGTTTTGTTAGTGTATAGTCGAGTTCGTGTTTTCTTTAATAAATATGTCTTCAAACTCCGCTGCATTTTGGTTCAATCCCTGCTCCTCCTCTTCTGATGAAGAGGAAGAGGAAAACCGTTACACTCCTGCTTTCTTTTACTAATGGTGGTAACAGTCTCCTGCCTTCTTTTACTAATGGTGGTAAAAGTCTCCTGCCTTCTTTTACTAATGGTGGTAACAGTCTCCTGCCTTCTTTTACTAATGGTGGTAAAAGTCCCCTGCCTTCTTTTACAAATGGTGGTAACAGTCTCCTGCCTTCTTTTACTAATGGTGGTAAAAGTCTCCTGCCTTCTTTTACTAATGGTGGTAACAGTCTCCTGCCTTCTTTTACTAATGGTGGTAACAGTCTCCTGCCTTCTTTTTGTGATGGAAAAGGACTTGAGTAAATGAGCAGTGTCAGAGTACCATGATGTTCAAGTAGAGTAAGTAAATATGTTTCTCTCAACTCATGAAGTGTCATCCCATCCTTTAAGTTGTAGACAGTGCTGGATGAGTCCATTAATGTTGGCTTTATAGTCAGTCGTTGCAGGAGGCTCATCTTCATGCAGAATGGAAGGATTCCTGTCTCTTTTGAGGAATGGGCTGTTAGCAGTATTTACAACACCAGGGTCATGTTTTACTGCTTGCATCTTTTTAAGTTTTCCCATCTTGCATTTTATAGTTGTATCCAACCTATGCATTGGTATTGATAGTAGTACTTCACTTCTATATTTAATTTGTCTAGAGGACAATCCTATCTGCCAATGGAGTGACAGCATTGAGTTGGATATAGACTACCATTGGTTGTCCTTATTTTCCCCAATATCCACAAATTATCTGACAGCATGTGGTTCCATACTGTCTCCTGATTTGTTGTCATGGTCCGTCTGCACAGATGACGTGTCCGGCAGCAGCGCTGAGTACCCAGACCGTGTGTCCATGATGGAGGGGCGTCTGCAGTCGCAGGAAGATGAGATCACGCTACTGAAGTCATCACTGGCCGACGCGCTACGCAGGCTCCGCCTCCACGACCAGTTGATCCCCCTGCTTAAACAGCAGATCATCGCAGGTGGATGGCCAACCATCAGACCACAGTTGTACTCTTTTAACATTATTGTGCCCGACTCGTACGGTGCTGGCTTGGATATTTTCTTCACCGCACGGTTCCAGCAAATATCTTGAATGTTTAACCAGGCCTGTAAAGTGCAGCTCGGCTCAGTAGTGTGGAAAGGGTTGTAGATGATTAACTACAGTACACAAGCAATAAGCTGTAACCGATACATTATCCTTCCCGTGTCTTGTGCTTCTATGAAAATTCCATCCTTGCACTAAATGTGTGTGATTGTGTCCATTTTTTGTGTGTGTGTGTGTCCTCAGTAAACCCTGCAGCCTCCCGTGTCCTGAACCAGGTTTACTGCTCTGACGGTTTCTCCAGCTCCCGTAAACTGTCCTCCAGCTCAGCCCTGGACAGCCCCCGCCACCCTGCCACCAGGTACTGTGCCAGGCCAGTGCAGAGGGACTGTGGGCATGGAATGGGTTGGCTGGCATGTTTGTCCAGAGCCATATATGGAGATATGGCTCAAACATGATCAATGTGTGGAAATAAGGCATAGTTTGACAGTCTTTGGACTTCATGACCAGAATGTTACAGTTGAAGTCGGAAGTTTACATACACCTTAGCCAAATACATTTAAACTCAGTTTTTCACAATTCCTGACATTTAATCCAAGTAAAAATTTGTTAGGATCACAACTTTATTTTAAGAATGTGAAATGTCAGAACAATAGTAGAGAGAATGATTTATTTCAGCTTTTATTTCTTTCATCACATTCCCAGTGGGTCAGAAGTTTACATCCACTCAATTAATATTTGGTAGCATTGCCTTTAAATTGTTTAACTTGGGTCAAACGTTTCGGGTAACCTTCCACAAGCTTCCCACAATAAGTTGGGTGAATTTTGGCCCATTCCTCCTGACAGAGCTGGTGTAACTGAGTCAGGTTTGTAGGCCTCCTTGCTCACACACGCTTTTTCAGTTCTACCCACAAATTCTCCATAGGATTGAGGTCAGGGCTTTGTGATGGCCACTCCAATACCTTGGCTTTGTTGTCCTTAAGCCATTTTGCCACAACTTTGGAAGTATGCTTGGGGTCATTGTCCATTTGGAAGACCCATTTGTGACCAAGCTTTAACTTCCTGACTGATGTCTTGAGATGTTGCTTCAATATATCCACATACCTGAAGCCATCTATTTTGTGATGTGCACCAGTCACTCCTGCAGCAAAGCACCCCCACAACATGATGCTGGCACCCCCGTGCTTCACGGTTGGGATGGTGTTCTTCGGTTTGCAAGCCTCCCCCTTTTTCCTCCAAACATAACGATGGTCATTATGGCCAAACAGTTATATTTTTGGACATTTCTCCAAAAAGTACGGTCTTTGTCCCCATGTGCAGTTGCAAACCGTAGTCTGGCGTTTTTTATGGCGATTTTGGAGCAGTGGCTTCTTCCTTGCTGAGCGGCCTTTCAGGTTATGTCGATATAGGGCTCGGTTTACTGTGGATATAGATACTTCTGTACCTATTTCCTCCAGCATTTTCACAAGGTCCTTTGCTGTTCTGTGATTTGATTTGCACTTTTCGCACCAACATACGTTCGTCTCTAGGAGACAAAACGCGTCTCCTTCCTGAACGTTATAATGGCTGCGTGGGCCCATGGTGTTTATACTTGCATACTATTGTTTGTACAGATGAACATGGTACCTTCAGGCGTTTGGAAATTGCTCCCAAGGATGAACCAGACTTGTGGAGCTCTACAATTTTTTTTTCTGAGGTCTTGGCTGATTTCTTTTGATTTTCCCATGATGTCAAGCAAAGAGGCACTGAGTAGGCCTTGAAATACATCCACAGGTACACCTCCAATTGACTCAAATGACGTCAGTTAACCTATCAGAAGCTTCTAAAGCCATGACATCATTTTCTGGAATTTTCCAAGCTGTTTAAAGGCACGGTCAACTTAGTGTATGTAAACTTTTGACCAACTGGAATTGTGATACAGTGAAATAATTTGTCTGTAAACAATTGTTGGAAAAATGACTTGCGTCATGCACAAAATAGATGTCTTAACCGCCTTGCCAAAACTATAGTTTGTTAACAAGAAATTTGTGGAGTGGTTGAAAAATGATGTTTAATGACTCCAACCTAAGTGTATGTACATTTCCGACTTCAACTGTAGGTAGGTAGGTAGGTAGGTAGGTAGGTAGGTGTGTATATTTATGTGTAACATTCATAGACTCTTTTTCCTAGTCCCAATCTAAAATGTATTTAGCACCTAGCCCACTTGATATTTTACCTGCCTTGATTCAAAATGTACGTTGTTTTTATTGTATATCATTAAAAAAAATCCTCTGTAGAGCTTTGAGATATAACTGTATAATGAAAAGCGCTATACAAATTTAATGTAGCTTTATTCTGTATATACACACTGGCCAGTTTATTAGGTTCATCCATCTAGTTGCCTCCAGAACAGCCTGAATTCTTTGTGGCATGGATTCAACAAGATGTCGGAAACATTTGTTGCTCAAATGGTATCAAGGGACCAAACGTGTGCCAGGAGAAAATTCCCCACACCAGTACACCGCCAACCTGTACCGTTGACACCATGCAGGATGGTTCCATAGACTCATGCTACTTAAGCCAAATCCTGACTCTGTCATCAGCATGACGCAACAGGAATCGGGATTGGTTGGACCAGGCAATGTTTTTCCACTCCTCAATTGTCCAGTTTTGGTGATTGTGTGCCCACTGGAGCCAGTTCTTCTTGATTTTAGCTGATAGGAGTGGAACCCGGTGTGGTCGTCTGCTGCAATAGCCCATCCGTGAGAAGGACCAACCAGTTATGTGTTCTGAGGTGCCTTTCTGCACAACACTGTTGGACTGCACTGTTATGTCTGTGTCTGGCCCACCTGTTAGCTTGCACTATTCTTGCCATTCTCATTTGACCTCTCTCGTGAACAAGATGCCTTCGCCCACAGGACTGCCGCTGACTGGATGTTTTTAGTTTTTTGCACCATTCTCGGTAAACTCTAGACACTGTTGTGCATGAAAAGCCCAGTCATTTCTGAGATACTGGATCCGGCGTGCCTGGCACCGACGATCATACAACGCTCAAAGTCGCTTCGGTCACTCGTTTTGCCGAACAGAACCTGTCGAACAGGACCTGAATGCGTCGGCGGCGGTCTGCCTGCGTTATATAGCAATCCACGACCACGGGACTCACTGTCTGTAGGAGCGATTCATTTTCGTGAACAGTGTGGTGTACTTAATAAACTGTCCAGTGAGTCCTCTCACTCACTCACAGCATTTAACTTGTTTAGGAAAGTCTTGTTATTAGAGTTGAGTAAATTAATAGTATTCTGTATGATGTTTGTTTGTATTCTCTCTCTATTAATCTCAACTCCATACTGTGTGTGTATTTAGCCAAGTACTAAACAGCACTGAAGGTGAGAATGGCTCTAATGGTGAGAATGGCTCTAACTCTACATCCCCGGGCCTCATACATAAGATCCCAACGTATGATCGGGCTACCCAGACAGACCTCACTCCTCTGATGCAGGAGCTAGACAGGGTCCCCCTTGCTCTCACCAGGCCCGTCCAGAGTCTCTCCCTGGAGGATGCCCTCCCCGAGGGGATGTCTCTGACAGAGGAGGCTCGGGCCAAGTTCCACCACATCCAGGGACTAGAACTGGAGGAGCAGGAGAAGGATGAGGAAGGGGAGGAGAAGGACCTGAGTTGGGCGTCTTCCGTAGAGGAGGCCATCCACCCCACCGCCATCAGGAACCTCCAGAGAGATGACCTCCAGAACCCAAATGGCTCCACGGAGAGCTTGAGCTCAGCCTCCCAGACCCCAATCTCAGGGTCCCCAGCCCCCCCTAAGGACCTGTCCGTCAGCCCCCGGAGCGGACCTCTCTCCACCATCCTGGAGGGCGAGAAGAAACCCCTGTGCGTTGTCGCCACCTCTCCTTCTCTTCTCCATTCCTACCTGATTGCATGGTTTTTGGGGGAAATCACCTCGTTTTGACACTGTCTCCTATTCTCTATGCTTTTATTACTACAAAGCGCCAGTGTCAAATCCCTAATCTAAGAATCAGTTTGCGGTAGCCAGTTTTCTGATTCTATTAGGTTGCGTTATGGAAAGCCTTCAGTACCAAGGAGCATACCTTACGTGTCTCCCGCTGGATCCGGCTGCTGTGTTATTTTCCATTTGTTTGAGAGGAGCTAAATGTGTGTACACTAACCTGATAATCAAATCTGAGCCTCATCCTTTAATTCAAGCATGGATTGATTCAGCATGATTTCCTACATGTGGATATTTCAATGGGGCTTTTCATCTGACATTCTTTTGGGAGATTTTTTCGCTGCATGCTGCTCTATAATCACACAAAACATTTTCCAGCTTCCTCTGTGTGTGTGTGTGTGTGTATGCATGCACATATGTGGTTGTGTGTTTGTTGTTTTGTTTGCTAATTATTACTTGCAAGAGGTCTGTTGCCAATTGATAGCATATGTTTCTGTCCATGAAGAAGTCCATCAGCTCAACCCTGCCACACCATGGAAACTAAGAGGTACTAAGACAGTGGTGTCTAAGTTATGTACAAGGATATGAACTGGGCTATTCAGTTCCAAACTGATCTACTACGTACTATATGCATGTGTGTTATCATTAGGAGCCACAGTGGAGTCCCACTGGGCAAAAACTGGTTGACTCAACATTGTTTCCACACCATTTCAACCCCCAAAAACAATGTAATGATGTTGAATCAACATGGAAAACTAATTGGATTTGCAAAAAGTCATCAACGTAAGGGTGTTTTTAGATTTTTTTCCCCACCCAACTTTTAACCTAAATCCAATGACAGGTGAATTTTTTGTTATTGATTTCGCACTGAATTCACTATCGTTGACAACTCAACCAAATATAAATCAAAACTAGACGTTGAACTGACGGCTGTATCCGGTGGGGAGGAGGTCATCTCTGTTTCACTTCCTATTATGTATTGTGTTGGAACATCATTGGTCACATGACAAGGGCCATTTCCTCTAGTTATTGGGCAAGTCATTATCAGGAAAATCTGTGTGTGTGTTCCAGCAAAAATATGCCCCATCATAGAATACACGTTGAAACACACATTCAACGTTCATCAGTGTGTGTGTGTGTGTGTGTTTGTGGAACCCTGCATATAAATCCTCTTATGCTGCCTATCCACTCATTGTCCAGAGCTCGCAGGAACAGTGAGAAACTGGTGAAGGAGCCCCAGGAAAAGACAAAGAAGCTGCTGGACAAAAAGGCGGCATCCTCGGCCAACCTACTTAACAGATCCCCCAGTCTGGAGAGGTGAGAGAAGTCCCATCCATCAGCAAGATTGTCTTTCAAACTCATTCTCACATCACATTTTCCTACGGCTGCATAAACATGACGTATTTCACCAAGTAGTCACTCATTGGAGTTCCCTTTCTTCTACTATAATAAAATGACTTTCCCAGGAAAAGTCTTCATCTCCCAATTGTGTGAGCTGGGCCCAAAGACCGTATAATATAACGTTTGGTCCCAGTGGTTGAAACGGTCTCTTGGATATAATGTGTCTGTCTAACAGTTGTTTCTTTTCTCACAGCCGGACCAAGGATCTTATCGCCAGAGCAGGTAATACATATCCAACAACACTACTCTCTCCCCAGACTCGGGTTGCAACCAGGACTTCTGGAAAACAAGGGAATTTATTGAAAGTTCCTGGAATTTGGAACCCTTACTTCAGACGTTCTATAATGCATTATTCAAACTCTATGTAGTCTTAAATGACTGACTGACTGACTGACTGACTGCAGGCCAGATCTGGACTTTTCATTCCCCTTCTTTAGTTTGGGACACTAAACTGCATACAAAATGTCAAAGATAGTATTCAGACAGCGCAATACTCATGCTTATTTAACTTAGTTAACTAGCTTTTAATGAGCGTTGGCTTTGAGTGTGATTTAGCTTTATAATGGGACTCGTTCCAAAACCAGAGAGAGTTAGAGCACAGTCCCTCTTCTATTGTATTTAATATTGTCTCTAAGTATTTACCAGTTGAACCTAATGGGGATTCAGTTTGCGTAAAGTCAGTTTCATACGCCCATAATAGTCTGTAAATGTGATCAATGATCCACAAGACAAGGAGTTTCTACTAGACAAAGTGTGCATGAAGTGAGCCTTCAAAAGAGCTTAAGTCTGTATCGGAGACTACTACTACAACAACAAGTGACTGACCACTGGACATTGCATCATCTAGTCGTCTATGGGGCTAAAGGTCATTTAAAGTTCATCACTGTCCATTTCTCCGCCCGCCACATACAGAAAAAAAAACCTGGTCAGAAAATACCTCTCATCATACTGGGATCACAGGAAAACCAGTGTTTATTTTTACAGTCACGTTTTCACGAGGCAGAGCGGCAGCCGTTTCTGACGTTAAACACGGGAGAGTCTGTTTAGTGCTCCAATGCTCCCTGGAAAGCCATCCATTGTGGTAAGCCGTGCTGCCGCACCACTCCCAGACTCCTGACGGGATGATGGATGGATGTTTTACCGGAGAAGGAAGGACGCCAAAAATATTAATATATTTTTTTGTTGTTTTTTTGGTCTCTTTCTCTCTTTCTGTGAGCTGTCCAGGACTAGACTTATTAACTTTTTCTCTGTCTCTCTGAGTTGGCCTGAGACAGGTCTGCCTGTATTCAGCACGAGTTAGGTTGTCTCTTAACTGCCTCTCCTGCATCATGAGAGGGCTGTAAAGTGTAACCAGGTCATTTAGATAAGCAATAACTGAATTGAACTATATCCTACTCACTACATCCTAACTGAATGTCAATACTTGGAAGTGGCAAACGTGTGAAAATGCCACTCCATTTTAAATCAATCAAAAGCAGTCATTGATGTGTTTCAACAGGGTCCACGAGCGGTATGAAGTAGACCCATGGGGAAATTCCAAATAGTGTCAACAATGACTAATAAAAAAATCAGGTCATTACTATATAGTTAAACTGCAGACTTTCCCTCCCTTGTGAAGAGAGCCCTGCATTTTTGTTTTACAACCTTTTCAAAGCAAGACAGACAGATTCCCACCAGAAACATCCCAAACCAGAACCATCAACATGTAAAACCCATTCTCCTCTCCCCCAACCTTTTAAATTGAAGTAACAGTCATCTAGATGACAGGCTTGGTGTTGGAAAACCACCCCTCTGGTTTGCTCATAGACCTCATTCGACCGGCTCTGAATCTGGTCCCGAAGGGTCCGTAATGTCAAAGCATGATCTGCTCTGCTGGAATCAGCTGTGATTTAGTGTTCCTAGGTTCCTTGTTTATTTGTCTCTCTCCCTCTCTTTCTCTCTTCTCGTAGGATCTCCCGGGTCCAGACGAGGAACCCAAGGTATGAGACGTCATGTGTTAACTGTTATGTCATTCAACTAAATGTAGGTGCTTGGGATTCATACAGGCGAATGGTAGAGACTGTTGACTTATTGTTATGGAGTGAATTATTGGTAGATATTGTAGCATCACCAGAGCTTTGGTAGTTTAGACAGGCTGTTGAAAGAGCAAAACATTTGAGGATAAGATTGAGAAAGTTCATATTGACCCATGGTAGTGATTGGAGATTAATATGTATCCATTGTCTTGTCTTACTTTATTTTTCTCCCTCTCTCATTGGCTGACAGGTCAATCAATCAAGATGTTCATCCGTGGTCGACCAATCACCATGTATGTCCCCTCCAACATCCAGAACTACGAGGACCTGAGGATGGAGCCACCTGTAGAGAAACTGGAACTCGATTGGGTGTATCCTTCCTGAGTCACTCCCACAAGTCACGACCAGTGGGGCGTTGATAAAGCAGCATTTTAGTTTTTAAATTCCATTCATGGTTGATTAGAATGCTTGATATTCTATAGTTCTAAGTTTCTTGGATGAAAGCCATGAAGTCCATATTGCCAATCAGTCAGAGAAACATATATTTAAGTTATCGAATGTCCTTGAGCCAAGTCATGCTCTCCTCAGGTGAATGGAAGTTGTCATCCATAAATCACGTATTATGGGTGTAGCTGTGGGTGAAATTGCTTTAGGCTCAATTAATGATTTAGACTGATGAACCAATGAGACGCTTCAGTGATGTCACCTTGACTGGAGCCGCATAGCTACGGTTACCGAGGACGGGACTGCCGGGCCAACCTGTACCTGCTGTCGTCGGGTGAGGCGGTGTACTTCATCGCCTGTGTGGTGGTGTTGTACCACATCAACAACCGGACACAGCGCCACTACCGCAAACACACCGACTGTGTCCGCTGGTGAGTGGCTCAGACCCAACCTCGACCTCTCGTATCATTACATAACTGTACAAAATCAACTAAAACCAATTGTGAGAATTGATTGTGAAGTTGACGCTTTATGATATCCCAATTTGTCTTTATTTCAGTCTGACCATCCATCCAGACAAGGTACGGGTGGCATCAGGACAGACAGCGGGGGTGGACAAGGATGGAAAGGTGAGGGGCGTTTGGGCTATTTAAAGGACCAGTGCAGTCAGAAATGTGATTTTCTGTGTTTTATATAGATTTACACACTGTGAAATTGTGAAAATGATAATGTCCTTTTAGTGTAAGAGCTGTTTGAAAAGACCACCTTAAATGTCAGCCTGTTTTGGTCAGGTGGAGTTTTGACCTGCCTAGTGACATCACCAGGTGGTAAATGAGTTAATAGACCAATAAGAGTGCCAAACCTCTCTGCCAATAACAGCTAGTTTTCCCCTCCCCACTTAGACCACTCCCAGACAGTCCTAGCAATTTTTGTTTCTTTTTGACCATTTTAATTGAAAACAATCACTGTAAGGTACTTAAATGTTAACCAGAAATGGCTCTATTGGACCTTAAGGAACATCATCTGTCACTATTTAAAACGAAAATGTTTCCATTCTTGCTGGTGTCCCTCTGAGACTTAAAACAAAAAAAATCATACTATCAAATACACAGAAAAAAGTATTGTATACATATAATAACACACATGATACTAATTAACAATCCTTGTCTAATTTATGTCTTAGCCCCTGCAGCCTTATGTCCATATCTGGGATTCCTCCACACTGATCACCCTACAACAGATAGGACTGGGCACCTTTGAGAGAGGTGTAGGGTCTGTGGCTTTCTCCTTTGCAGTAAGTGTTTATTCCCACTACAAAACAACCCTCCCACACACACACACTAGATGCTACTGAGTTTATGGCCTATATTTAGTACAGTATTTCTCATCTCACTAAGGCTATTGAAGAACCCCTGACACCTAATCTCCATACAGGACTCTCAAACAAAACCAATACAGGCTTTAATACATTAGTCCTGATTTGTGACTGGGCTGCATCATCTCTCCATCTGTCATATGCCCTCTCACTGGTTATTTCTCTCCTTTCCCCCTCTCTCCTTCTTACTTCTCCTCTGCTTGCAGGATGCTGGAGCCTTCCTCTGTGTGATTGATGACTCCAATGAACACATGCTGTCTGTGTGGGACTGTGCCAAAGGAACCAAGCACACAGAGGTTAAGGTAAAGCAATGCACCAAGACACGCACATGCACGTTTTCATGCAAGCCCACAGGCACGTACAAAGACACACACACACAGATTCCTATTCATATTGCACTGTAGGTTTAATGCAGTAAAATGCAATTAATCAATACCATTTACAGTATACATCTTGATATAGCTTCCTTGTGTTATAACAACAAAAATCTACCCCTATCTTTGCAGGTAGCCAAGCCTGTAATTTGCATGCGTAGGCTGTTAGACGGCATTACATTAGTGAGAATCTTCAGATCCCTGAAAAGGAGGCCTATTTGCATAGATTAAGCAAAAATAAATTCTTCCACATCACCTAGTTCTGTCACAGGCTTTTGTCCCAAATGTTTCTACTTCCCTGAGAGTCATTTCAGCGGTGTTGCCACGGCAACTGTGTAAATATTTTAGACTGAATTTGTCCGGCGGTGTGTGCTCTATATGCATATATGTGTGTGTGTGTGTGTGTGTGTGTGTGTGTGTTAGGGGGGTTTGGATATTAGGTGGGTGTTTATATGACATCATTTTCTCTCTTGGTCTCAAGTTTCTTGTAGCACACATGCAGAACTTCTCGTATTTTCGCCAAATTGATTTAGCATAAGCATCATTTGTCACGAGTGCCCTAGATTCGAGAGCCCATTTTTGAATCTCCAGTGAAATTTGGGAGTGGTCCCAAGGAGTGGCAAGGGAAAAGGTTCAGCCCACATAAATATATGAGATGGTTCAACGTATGTAACATTTACCCATCCCCCGCTGGACTGTAATGCATCTGCAAATAGAAACTAAGTTGCAGAAGTGTTATGCCCCATCATACAATCTGAACTGTCCTCAAGTGAATTCCAAGGTTGGAAAATTCGTAGAAATGCAGGTTTGAGGTTAACATTGGAGTTCACAGTGATTTTGCATTTGAGTGAATTCTTTGATTTGTAAATGTTCTCCTTGTGTGTGTTAATCCAGAGCACCAACGAGGCAGTGTTTGCAGTGGAGTTCAACCCCAGCGACAGCACCAACATTATCACTTGTGGAAAGTCTCACATCTATTTCTGGACCCTGAGTGCAGGCTCACTCACCAAGAAACAGGGCATCTTCGGGGTGAGGGAAGTCCCTTAACTACTCTTCATCTGAAAAGTATTTTTCACATAGACAAAAGATATGTGACCAATGGGTATATCAAACCCGGCTTATCTGTATGACTCAAGAAAGACTATTCTAGCCCATTGAGCTAAAGCCTAGACCAACTCTGGAGGCGAAAACGAGTCTGCGGGTCTCACGCAAGGCTACTTCTCACTAAACCACCTCCGCTACATATCGTCATTCAAACGTATTATCGGTTTGTAATGTTGCTCTTCTTTCCTCTGTCAGAAATACAAGAAACCCAAGTTCATCCAGTGCTTCCTGTTTAGCCTGACGGGAGATGTGCTGACCGGGGACTCCGAGGGGAACATCCTGACATGGGGCAAATCACCCGGCGACGTCAAGACACTGGGGAAAGGAGCCAAAGGTAACGAACGGTCTGTTCCAAATGGGCTCCAAATATGGACTAGGCTCTCCATGTGAAATACAGTGTATATAAACTAATAATACAATATCATCTGATTTAGTACCTCCTTAGCCAATAATGTACCAGATATATGTGGCTATCTTTTCCGCTTGCTCCCCGAATGTGAGAGACCTGTGACAAAAGACAACAAAGTAATCTTCTTCACCTCTCTCCCTTCTGTTGAAGAGACGTTCCAGATCATGCGTCAGACACGGGCCCATGACGGCAGTGTGTTTACGCTGTGTATGCTGCAGGGGGGCGCTCTCCTCAGCGGCGGGGGCAAAGACCGCAAGATAATCCGCTGGAGCACAGACCTGGCGCCCGAAAGAGAGTGTGAGGTGAAAGACGCGTGTGTGTGTGCGTGTGTTTGCATTGTCCCTCTTAATAACAAAACCGAGCGTGTTTCAACATTTAAGACCGTTTTGTATGTATTTGTGTGTAATTTCAGAATAAAGTATATGAATTTATTATAGATTCCAGAAAAGTTTGGTGCGGTCCGTTGCATCACAGATGTAAACGGGGAAGAGGTGTTGGTTGGTACCACCCGAAATGCCATCTTGAGGGGCACTTTCTCTGACGGCTTCGTGGCCATAGTGCAGGTATGTTAACATTGGCATGATGGAGTATGTACTGGGTGGTATGTGAAGTGGTTTGTGGTTAAACACCTGGTCTGCACATGTTCTACGCTCCGATCTCCTACACTTCTCCGTTCTTCCCAAAGTGCACACATTCTCCCTCCCCCTCGTGGATTTCTAAGTATTATATTGTTGTATGCATGTGTCGTGACGTGACTAGATTCATGACACATGGGTTAGAGGGAGTTTCCACCGTGTCTTACACCATATACATTCATTTTAAATCCACAATGGCAGTGAACAAGTACACACTACAGGGAGAAGCATAGAGAATAGAAACCTAAAACCAGTGTGTGTGTGTGTGTGTTGCTCTCCCCTGTGCAGGGTCATGTGGATGAGATGTGGGGTTTGGCTACTCACCCCTCTCAGGATATCTTCCTCACCTGTGGACATGACAGACAGGTGTGCGTGTGGAACACAGAGGAGCACAAACTGGACTGGTGCACCACGCTGGAGGTGGGCGGGAGTGGACAATACACAAACATACATGCACATATAAACACATACACACCCCTACACAAATACTGATATTCATACTGTATTTTTCAGGAGTATGGGCTGTGTGCAGACTTCTGTCCTAATGGGGCCGTGGTGACTGTTGGGCTCAGCACAGGCAGGTGAGATAATACCACAGCATCAAACTCCTTTCAGGAGACACGTCTCTCTGGCCAGAGAGTAGAGCAGGAAATAGTCCCAGTTGGTATTCACGTAATAATAAGGAATTCGCCTCGACTACGCCCACAAATTGGGGAAAACTGACATGGTTTCCTATTGACCCCCATTTCAATAAAAAAATATATACAGAAATAACAAAACACGCCAAAAGGTTGCTGTGTTGTTCAACCTACATTTCACAATGCTCCCATAGAGAAATAGAGGCAGCGATAAGAGCCCTGTGGTTTTACGATATTCAATGTGGGTAAGCGGTGTCCAAGTAGGTTACGAGTAGCTATGCGTGTGCAAAACATTTCATCACAGGTAAGACAATTAACTTGTTTAGTACGGGCCATTTGTAACTCCACTCACTACTTGGAGCTGTATAGTCTGTTTTTGTATTGTTGGTCTTGGCTAGCTTAATGTTCCGGTCGGTAGCTAACACTCAGTCAAGTGGCTGCTAGCATCGTTATGAAAAGGGGCATGAGGGGAGCCCTACAATATAAAGTAGTGAGAACAATATGGAGCAAGTAATGTTGAAAAGTCATCTTTAATCATGTACTTTTCTTAAATGTAGTTTTGTAATTGACTAAAACAATTAGAGCAGCAGGTAGCCTAGTGGTTAGAGCGTTGGGCCAGTAACCGAAACGTTGCTAGGTCTAACCGTTAATCCCCGAGCTGACAAGGTAAAAATCTGTCGTTCTGCCCCTAAACAAGGCAGTTAACCCACTGTTCCTAGGCCGTGACTAAATAAGAATTTGTTCTTAACTGACTTGCCTAGTTAAATGTTAAAAAATTAAAAAGAACATTTAGTTAGAAAAAGATTTTGCTGTGAGCCTATGTTTAGGTAAACAAACGTTGTTTTCCCCACAGGTGGGCAGGGTCGCGACGTTCTCTCTCATACCAAGCAGTATCAACTCAATCAATCAATAAGCGTCAATCAATATAAATACTTGCATGTTACTTACCATGCCTTTGTGACATGAAACCATACAAATTATACACAACCCCAAGATGATAAAAAAATAAATATTTGTTTAGTGGTTCAAACCTTCACACTGGTTGTCTGCCTCTCTGCCCAAACCCCTACCACCTCCAAATACCCCTGTAACAGATGGCTGGTTCTTGACCTGCAGACCAAAGAGGTGATCTCAGACTACACCGACGGGAATGAACAGCTGTCCGTCATGAGATATTCACCAGGTCAGAGGTTAAGCTCCTTTCCTCAGTGTCTCAGAATGGATTAAATTTCAACCATGATTCGGTAATATGTACTCACTTGGCACTATGATGGATCTCTATTATTTATTAAACATTTTATTGCCTTTATTTGGAACATGCCTTTGTTTTCATTTCCCCTTTCAGACGGTAGCTTTTTGGCCGTGGGTTCCCATGACAACTTCATCTACGTCTACAACGTCACCGAGAGTGGACGGCGCTACTCCCGCTACGGAAAGTGCAATGTAAGTTGCAGTACATTCTGGGGTGTTGGGGATGGTTGTGGATTATTTATGTCATGAATGAGTGGTTCATTGTTGGGTACAGTAGAGCTCAGGACACATTTGTCATGGTGTTTATGTAACGGTATAACTTTAGACCGTCCCCTCGCCCCGACACGGGCGGGAACCAGGAACCCTCTGCACACATCAACAACAGTCACCCACGAAGCGTCGTTACCCATCGCTCCACAAAAGCCGCAGCCCTTGCAGAGCAAGGGGAAACCCTACTTCAAGTCTCAGAGCAAGTGACTTAACCGATTGAAACGCTATTAGCGCCTACCCGCTAACACATCCGTTACATTTAGGTGTCGTGTCAATTTTTTATGTCTTATTTTTAGGGTCACTCCAGCTTCATCACTCACCTTGATTGGTCCAAAGATGGGAAGTACATTATGTCCAATTCGGGCGACTACGAAATCCTTTACTGTGAGTGACTGAAAATGTCTACATTTCCATGTCTCATTTGAACAGTATAATATGTCCTATTTTCCTAATGACTATTGGTCTTCTCAAACAGGGGACGTTGCTGGAGGTTGTAAACTGTTGAGGAACCGCTATGAGAGCAAAGACCGAGAATGGGCGTCCTACACCTGCGTACTGGGCTTCCACGTCATGGGTGAGAGTGACAAAGCGATCACCCTGTTGCAGGAGAACCTTCCTGCAATGCAGGACATTTTAAAACGTGTAGTGTATTTGAGGTTTAAAAAGTTTTCTGAAGTTTTTAATTTACACTTAGACATGTCAGAATTTATTTTCCCTTACGAAAAATGTATCAACACCTAGAAAAATGTCCATTAATTATAATCCACATAATAATTCATATTTCTTGTTGCTGCAGGATTATTTTCCTGCTGTAGCAAACTGGCTCAAATTAAGATCCTACATCTGTATTTCAAAGCTCTCAGTATCACACAACCCCTTAGCAGTGACTGAGTATTCAACCTGTATTGTGTGTTATTTTCTGTCCGTCCCATAGGTGTGTGGTTGGAAGGTTCAGACGGTACAGACATCAACGCCCTCTGTCGCTCCCACAGTGAGAGGGTGGTAGCGGTGGCTGATGACTTCTGTAAAGTCCACCTCTTCCAGTATCCCTGCCCAAAACCCAAGGTCAGGGATAACACAGCTCCACATTTACAATTGATTTCCATTATTTCTACTCCTTTTACCAAAACGTATACCGCATATCAACTGTCTTCTTTTATCCATCAGGCCCCAAACCACAGTTATGAAGGCCACGGCAGTCACGTGACCAATGTGCGCTTCACCCACTGTGACAGTCACTTGCTCTCTATGGGTGGCAAGGACACCTGTATCCTCCAGTGGGAGGTCAAGAGAGCAGGAACAGGGGATGGTGGAGACCGCCTACACTCTGCATCCTTCGCCAGTTCCCAAGAACCTTAAAGGAGGGAAAGAGACATTAAGAGAAAATCAAATCACATTTTATTGGTCACATGCGCCAAATACAACAGGTGAAGAAGACCTTACAGTAAAATGCTTACATACAAGTCCTTAACCAGTTCTACCTAAATAGAGTTAAGAAAATATTGACTAAATAAACTAAAGTAAAACATTAAAAAGCAACACAATAAAATAACAATAACGAGGCTATATACATGGTACCAAGTCAATGTGTGGGGGTACAGCTTAGTCAAAGTAATTTGCACATGTAGGTAGGGGTAAAGACAGAGAGTGATAGAGAAGCAGAAGGGAGAGACATTTTTACAGAGTGGGGAGTAACGTAGACAGAGAGGGAACTGGCTGGCCCTTGTATATCATCAGTACAAAAGTTGTAAGGTCAGCCAAGGACCTGTGGTGTATTGTTTCATCGGATTCTTACAGTACAGAAGGCTTTGGATTCCATAGGATTCTCTTTTCAAGCATGATGAAGTTTTGTTTTTACAGATATTAGACCCACATGATGAAATGGAAACGTTACTACATCTGGGCACAATCTACTTCTCAATTTCAGTTACATTCCTAGTCTGACATTTGAAAAAGGTCAAGCTTTCGAATCAACTGCCTGTTTGACTGCCATCATCAACTGACGACAAAGGGATCAATTGTTGAGAACATTCCAAAATATTCCATTTTGTTTACCATACAAGCGTACCGTAGTGGTGTTTTATGGTTATTCTCTTGTCCGAAAAGTAATATCATATATATTTTGCTTTATTGCTATCTCTAGGAATATTGACCTCTTTTGTGCTTCAAACGTTTGCATTTTGCTAGACGGTGACAATCTTTCAAGTGCATTTACTCATTAGTTTCAATTGCAATATCTCCTGTATTAGACAAATTAATGTGTACCTTATTGTAGTACACTTTTGTATTTGATATCTTCTGTGTTTATTTAAAAGTACTTTTGAATGTGTCATTGTTTCCTATGTCTAGATATTTCTATCAATAAACAATTACAAAAAACTATGCTTATGAATTCATAGCATCTTTCTAAAAGTATTCAAGCATTTTCAGTGGATTGTACTTGTACTCAAATTATTTTTACATCATTGATTGTACTGTAAGTTCTAAAAACAGCATGCTATCGAAATTCTCGCTAGAGGGCAGTGTTGTTCAAATAAGGGCCATGTTGGGTTGTCATTCTGCTACAACTACTGTACCAAGTACTATATCTGAGTCTAGCCTCTGGAAGTGGTGGAAGGCTGTATACGTGTCTCGTCAATGTGTTCATCTGCATACTCTGAATGCCCAACATGTCAACCAGATGATCTGTCTTCAGTATTACTTTAGTTATAGCTATTGGGTGATAAACAACAATGTTGGTTACATTTTTGCTCTTTTATTAAAAACTTAATCAGTGGTTCTTAGTGTTTGTAATGGTGATAGTTGGAGCAACTGTTATGAATTGTGTGTGTTTCCGGAGTTTTCCGATTCTAAACGACGTTATTTTCCGAAGCTGACGTTTTCGAACGGGAGGGGCGGACTGTGTGTGTGTGTGTCTGTGTGTCTGTGTGTACTGAGCAGAGGTGAAGAAGAGGAGGATGAAGCTGGGAACGGAGGATGGGAGGAAGAGTGGAATAAGCGACAGGCTAGCTATCAAGGGCTGTGTATGCATGCCTGCAAGTGTGAATGCGTGAGTGAGGAAGAGGGAGGTGGTTATCGGACTGAAACAAAGACGCATTTTGGAACCCCGAAACATTAACGGAAACTTTAAACTTTTACCAGCAAGAGCTTGGCTACTGTGCCGGGTCCCGGCTTTGTTTCGAGGCAGGGGAGGTTTACAATAAATGCAGGGATAAAATAGCCCCAGATCGAAAAAAAATTACGCAAGAGGGGAATCCCTTGGATAGTGTTTGTTGGGGGTAACGAGAGAATGGCGGCCAACATGTACCGAGTGGGAGGTAAGTCTTTTTTTTTTTTTTTGAGACCTCAGCGTGATTGTTAGCTAGCTATGCTAGGGTAGTTAGCTAGCTGATTTGCATTTGGTAGCTAGCGAGTGATAGTTATTTCCGCGAAGGCTGGCTAACTAACAGGCTAACGCTACCTAGCTAACTTGTTAGCAGGACATGTCAAATTAGAACGCGTTCCTTGGCTATTGGTAGCGTGAACTAGTTTAGCTTACGTAGCTTGATTTAGTTGGCTGTAAGACTTTAATCAACTTGCAGTGTATCGTTAGCTGGCATAGTTAAGTTTATATAACTAGCCATTTAACGCCAGTTGAAACCAACAAGTTAACTTGAGTATGATAAAGTTACTCAAACATGTTTGTTTTACTTAGCCAGGTAACGTTAGCATACTCGACTGCAAGCGTTAGGTACCATCTGTCAATTGGTATGGCTAGATCGCTAACGTAACGTCAATTTACAGCTAGCTAGCAAGTTAGCTTGCTGGCTCTGTAGGTAGTTAGCGTATGCTACCAATCATAGTACGACAATTGATTATAGCTAAGTGGGAAGCAGCTTTATTGTTCAGAAAATCATCCCAAACTTCAATCTGTTCCGCAATTTATACTCATCGTTACCATTTAGCTACATTGTTTACATAGGTTACAAAATGGTGCATTTAGCAAGCTAACAATACTCACGTCTGTATGTTAAACGCCGGTAAACGTGTGTTAGCTAGGTCGCAAGCTGGCCATAGCTAAACCGTCTGGATTCCTCTTCAACCCACAGGGTCGACAGCTTTATTTTACCATCAACCATGCAATTTTATGAGATTATATTATTGGTGGTGGGAAAGATTATCAACATCAGCGGTCTTGACTTGTTGCGACGTTGATGTTCTTAATGTCTTGGCTTGAGTCCGTGTTTTGGTGGATGCACAGCCACTGACTGAACCAGTGAAATATGTAGTTATATTGATACACACTGATACATTCTTGCTATTTTATCGTATAAGGTCCCACACGAGCGTCTGTTTTTAGGTCACGGTGATTAAACGGTGCAGTGTCAGAGGAGATGCTACCTTGTTTCTGTGCATAATACAATGTAATCAAGCTCTTGTGCAAAATAGCCCCACAGAAAGCATTGGGCCAAACATCATTGATATGATTACTACTAGTAGATAACGTGTTACAGTACATGAATTATGATAATGAGTGCCTTCTTTTACAGGCAACAGTATAGATGGATTTAACCCCTGACTGTCTGAAAGCCACATGACAGCAAGGCATTGTTTCGGTTGCAGCATTATGCATTTATTTAGTCTCAACGAACATGGCAATTACAGTATGGTATTTCAACCTTTTAAACCCCCTCACCTTAGTTATCTTGGCCTTGAGACTGTGCCTGAGATGGCACTGTTCTGCAGATGGTAGTGTCTTCCGGCCTGTCTGTTGATAATGCCTGCCTGCTTTTAGTCCCCCACATCAGTAACTTCGCAACACTGCCTCCCAGCACCTCAGAGCGGACAAAATACTTATGCACCGTCGACCTACTGGAGGGAATCTTCCCGAGAGCTCGAGCAAGAGTCGACCATTAAGTCTAATGTTGTGATGTTCATGCTCATTTTCTTGCTCCAGTCAAGGTGGTCACAAAGACCAGTGCCTAGCAGAATGTCTACCCATTTAGGCAGCTCTGACAGCACTCCTACTTAGAGATGTGTTCTGAATAAGGGCCTTGGTTTGGTATGTGTCTAGAACCTGTTGTTTATGGTGAATTTCAAAGTAAAACCAAAGTGTTGTGTTAAGCGAGTTCTGTTATCTTCCCAAACAGTAGTGACAGCACATTGAATGCTGTCACAGCTACTAACTGTTGCTGCTTCTCCGTGGTGAAGCTTTTACTTCTGACGTGTCACTCTTGACATTATGCGTGTGGAAATTAAATTGAGCCCTAATGATTAATTGGGATATGAGGGCGGCCTGTTGTATTTGCTCAGTGAGGCGGTTAGTCCCGAGGGTCCCACATTTCATCGTTTTAAATGTTTATCTGCACCTCATCTGAAAGAGTATAGTCTAGTGGATATAGGCCTACTACTGTATTCAAAACAGTCATTTACCTCACAGAAACCCACGCGTCACTCTTCTCATGACTAGCTTTTACTTGCCTCCATTAGCTGAATTGAATGGCTTGGTCTAGGGCTATGCCCTGTTTTATATCCAGAGGAGCCTATCGACAGGCTGGGTACAAGTCCTGTTGATATTAAGCGCATGGAATGAATCAATGGGGCAGTGCTTGCCACAGATGTTTTGTATGTAGCAATAGACTCACTAGTAGGACTGGGATGGTCATGGAAATTTGGATGGCGGTAATCGGCCAGCCAAATGACCGTGGTTCACATAATTGTTTGAATAACAAAAAAATTACTATCATTTTTAGGGATGCACGATATATCGGTTAACATATCGGAATCTGACGATATTAGTTAAAAATGCCAACATCGGTATCGGCCCGGTGTCTAGTTTAACGGCGATGTTAAAAACCGATGTCAAAGCTACCGTGCATACCTAATATAACGTAGGTACATGACGTAATGACGCCACATAAAATTTGGCGCTACACGTGCAACACAGCATTCCTAATCTAGCCCACAATGCCTGCTGTGTGGATCGAGCAGGCAACAAGTCAAGCAGTCATTTGGAAGAGTAACAAAACTTCAGCGAGACAACTCGAAGACGAAATCCATTAAAGTCAAGATAATGGAATTCATTGCCCTTGACAATCAACCGTTCTGTCGTGGGTGATGTTGGTTTTCGCCGACTGGTCGAGCACCGGTACACACTATCAAGTGTGCTATTTTTCAGATGTTGCCCTACCGAAGTTACACAGTAATAGTGTCACTGCTATTACCTTAACAACATACATACTATGGAATGCCGTTTGGGTCTTTGCGTGTCAAAAAAGATACAGTAGTACTGTCAAAGCTGTATAAAAATGTCAGCAAACACCGGCCACGAACGATGTGTTTACAATACCGCTTTGGTAATAAAGCATAATTTGTTCGACCGCAACTTTTGGGCTAGCTAGCTTTAGCTTGGTACCTAGCTAGCACCAATACAACCAGCCTGAAAACAATGACCAGTAAAAACTGCAGTCATTTTCATTATTCTTAGCAATGATTTAGGAATCCTTGTAAGTATTAGCTAGGTTGCCACTTATTGTTCGCCTATTAAAATTGAACTTCAGTAAATTAAAATAAATATCTAGCCAGCTACTGAACCCTGTTGCCCAAAGCTAACATTATAAGCAGCCAGCTAGCTTCATCTGGCTAATGATGCTAGACCGGACCGGGTTATGTGTTGTGAAGCTAGCCACAATAAGAATTAGGCACAATAGTGGAATTTGCAGTTTTCCTTTAAAATAAAATTGTCATTAACAGTGATGCAAATGAATACAAATAGTAGAATTATGCCATACTTTTATTTTGAAGGCTAACCCAACGTCCGCTTTTGTGGCTAATCCTTATTGTGGCTAGCTTCACGCAGATGGGTCCGACCACCATTAATTAAATAACCCTAATTTCTAAAACAGTTCTTATTTTAGATGACAGATAGCTAACTGTATAGCTACAGCTACTCAAACAGATTGTCATTTTGCTATGTTTTTGGGGAAGAACTATATTGTTTGCATCCATTTTCTTTATGACCAGCACTGTAGGTGCACGAGACAACTTTACCGGCATCATAGCATACATATCGATGAATCGTTGTGACATATGAAATACGAGTGATTGTGTAATACCTACGTAAAAAAATGTATGAATGCTTTAAATTATTATTTGACGTGCAGTCATATTTAGGTCCTGATTGGTCAACAAGCTTGTTTGACATGTCAAATCGTGTTATATTTTTTGACACGCAAAGACCCAAACGGTGTTCCATAGAAATCCTGGTTGAGAATGAAATGACTGAACAAAGGAACAACGAAACAGCACAGCAAGTAAGTGAAATAAATTGGTTTTGATTATGTTTTACTGGTAATGGGGACATATTTAAATGCCAACAAAATAACTTTTTGGTCAGTGGTGTGTGTGTGTGTGTGTGTGTGTGTGTGTGTGTGTGCGTCACCTTTATTTAACTAGGCAAGTCGGTTAAGAACACATTTTTATTTAAAGTGAAGGCCCGGACGACGCTGGGCCAATTGTGCGCCGCACTATGGGACTCTCAATCACGACGGATGTGATACACCCTGGATTCAAACCAGGGACTGTAGTGACACCCCTTGCACTGAGATGCAGTGCTTTAGACTGCTGCGTCCGTGTGTGTGTTAACTATTTAACTGTACCAGAATGCTTAAAAGGCCACAACATTTTTAAATATCGGTTATCGGTATCAGGTTTTTTTTTGTTGGCAAGGACAATATCGGATATCGCTATCAGCCAAAAATGTCATATCGGTGCATCACTAATTATTTTAAAACACGCATTTTCTCCTTACCTTCTCTCCCGACTGCATCTGCTGCCATAGAAAGATAATTAATAAACAGGCTTCCCTATTCCAGTCAATGATGGCATAATGTGTGGACTGGACGCCATTGAGAGTGTACCCAGAGGCTCAAAGCAGGAAGTAAAAGCAGGAAGTGTACCCATCAATATGTGCTGTGATTTGTTGATTAAACTCAACTGACATTACAGAAACTACATTCCATTGCGTGAGTCACATCAGTTAACAATACATCATAGCATGCAGCCATTGCGACTGTACCCATGAGTTTACCAGTCATTGCCAACTGCACGAATGCCCGGCTGTCCCGTCTTCAGTCAGCTGTTAGGTCCCTACACAAATATATATTTTTATTCTTCAAATAACTATTGGTGATACTGATATTTTTATATAAAATCCAAAAAAATGAACATCATAGACATCTGGTTAGTGCTGACAAAGTATCTGGGCTAAGGTTGTCTTCTCAGACTGTGTTCCCTATTCCTCTTAAAAAAAAAAAAACTCCCTGGGCCATTGATCTGCGAGGCACCGCTTCAGCCTACTGTCTCTCACTGATTCAGGCAGGCAAGGAGCCCCCATAGCACAAAGAGGGAGGACACGTGGCAAGACTGAGAGCCTAGAACATGGATGAGTGTGGAGAAAGAGGGATAAATTGTTGAATTGAAAGAAAATAGGGGACCTCTTTCTCTTCAGCGTTGAGACAGACAGCATAGGACTTCTCCCTGTAGTAGTGCAAGAAATGTGCTCCCACTCCAACCAACCCCCCCCCTTTTATAGAATGGGTATGATGCATTTAAGTGATAATGCCCAAGAAGCCTGTGTTTGGAGGATATATTGGCACAGGTGTTGTTAGGCCTACACACATTGCCAATATATCCTCCAAACACTGGTTTCGAGGGCATTATGACCTTTATACAACGGGTTACCAACATATTCAAATAATGATTGATATATTTTTATTTAAAACATTATTTTGATGAATTTATTCATACTATTTCTCCGCATGTGTGGTTCCCACCGTGAAGCATGGAGGAGGAGGTGTGGCGGTGCATTCCTGGTGACACTGTCTGTGATGTATTTAGAATTCAATGCGCACCTAACCAGCATGGCTACCACAGCTTTCTGCAGTGATACGCCATCCCATCTGGTTTGTGCTTAGTCCCACTATCATTTGTTTTTCAACAGCCTGTTTGAAAAGCACTCCAGGTGAAGCTGGTTGAGAGAGCCAAGTGTGCAAAGCTGTCATCAAGGCAAAGGGTGGCTACTTTGAAGAATCTAAAATATATTTGATTTGTTTAACACTTTTTTTGGTTAGTACATGATTCCATATGTGTTATGTCATAGTTTTGATGTCTTCACAAGAATTCTACAATGTAGAAAATAGTACAAATTAAGAAACCCTGGAATGAGTAGGCGTGTCCAAACTTTTGACAGGTACTGTGTGTGTGTAAACACATTTTGTTATAACATAACACCTGAATAACGAATGAACCGTATATAAAACCAAACCAGCCTATTGAACATATGCGTTGTTGCCTTTAGGCATTCCAAAAAATACGGCTATAAAAACAATAACCCACATTTGGATATGCTACAAATTACAAAATGGGCCCAAATAAAGTAAACCAAATAAATGAGTGCAAGTAAGTATTTCAAGGCACACTTAACAGAATATTTTAGCCTAGGCCTGAGCTACATTTCTTTCGAAATAAGACGCATCTGTGAATAGGTTTTGTAAGTTCAACAAATAACTGCAATGAAGAACTATTCGGCCTATTTTCCTTTTCATTATATCTTACCTAAAAGGTTTCTGGCAAGGAACACAAGCATGTTTAACCTTTCTGGCTTTAATAGACTGTGGGGTAACAATCAGTAACCTATTGCCTGCTGTACTGAAAACACAATAAGACGGAAGACTTATTGCACAGATGCAGAGGTAGACCTATTTGCGGGCGACGTTGACCCTCTTTCGCTCTCCACCATGAGTGGGTCATCAGATCCTCCGATGACATCTTCGAGTAGGTAGGATGTTGTAGGAAGTGAGCTCTGCGCTGGCCCACTGTTGCGCCTTGTGTGACAGGTTTACTTCGCTCTCCCAAGTAGACCGCCCAGGGATATCTTCTATGGTGAGCATGCGTACTCGGTCTCAGTGGAAATTGTCAGAAATCACCATTTAAAAGGGTTTCGTATCACACAGTAGGCCTACGATGTGTGGTTACAAATCACCATTCAAAGGTGTCGGGTACTACATTACCATATGATTTGGTTTATATTTGTTTATTTGCACACAAGAAAATATGATTTCCACATTGTACTCTAATGATTAGACTCGAATCGGGTGGTTTGTGCATTACACAGGGTCGTCACTAGTTGCCACAGTCATAAACCCCGCCTATTTCTTCAATTTTTCTCTAATTAAAATGCTTTTAAAAGGCTCTAAAAAAAAAATGCTTTTAAAACCTAACCCTAACCTCCACCCTAACCACATTTCTAACCTTATGCCTAACCTTAAATTAAATATATATTTCCCCCCATTCATTTTCTCGATATAGCCAGATTGTTTACTGCGTTGCTCGGTAACGATGCGCTTCCCAAACCATGGATAAAAAATAAAAAAAACTATCAACGATGTTTGGACAGGTCGAAGGGAGGATGTGTCATTCCAGACATCGCCCAACCCTAGTATGTCATCACCACTTATCATATATTTGCTTGTGTTTTGTAGATGTGTTGAACAGAGTTTTTGATTAGTCAGCACAGTCATTTAGCTGAGAGATATAGCACAGGCCCAGTGGTCTTCGCTGTGACCTGCAAATGACCCCTAAAACACACGGGTAGGTTTCCCTTCCACTCCACTGCTAAAACCAAAATATTGGCCAAATGGGGCAAAATATAATGCATCATGCCATATAACTGGCGAGGAAGCCATTATGGTGGGTTAAGGTTTGATATTGTAACCTAGACCTTAGTTGTAGGCCTATAATAGTGCAGGCATACATCAAACCTATTTTTGTGTTGTCTTGGAAGTGATTGGAAATGAATAACATCCTACCTACTATGGTTAATTCATTATCACTTCAGCAACTCTGGAATAACCAACTACTCCTCCTTGGTCAAACATTGGTTAGCCTAGTATTTAAATCAAATCAAATCAAATTTTATTGGTCACATACACATGGTTAGCAGATGTTAATGCGAGTGTAGCGAAATGCTTGTGCTTCTAGTTCCGACCGTGATGTAATATCTAACAAGTAATCTAACAATTTCACAACAACTACCGTATACACACAAGTGTAAAGGAATGAATATGTACATATAAATATATGGATGAGCGATGGCCGAACGGCATAGGCAAGATGCAGTAGATGGTATGGAATACAGTATATACATATGAGATGAGTAATGTAGGGTATGTAAACATTATTTAAAGTGGCATTTAGGCTGTGCCATTTGAAAATAAACCCATCCCAGCCAGTGTGAAGGCCTAGTAGTAGCTATAATCTTTAGTTAGCTTGTGTCCGCTGAGGAATTTAGCCAGGCCTCTGACACTGCAGCAAGTCTTTTGAATGGGATATTCAGTGTTCGTCAAATCAAAGTTTATTTGTCACGTGCACCTGAAATGCTTACTTACAGGCCCTTACCAACAGTGCAATTTTTAAGTAAAAAATAGGTATTAGGTGAACAATAGATAAGTACGGAAATGACAGTAAAAAGACAGTGAATAATAACAGTAGCGAGGCTATGTACAGGCACTGGTCAGTGCCGTTGACCCTGGATAAACTATCATTGGGCTGTGTGAAAGAGATGGAGGCCCACCGTCTCTGTAGGTAAAGGCTTCGAGCTTAGTTCATTGAATGGAAGTCTCATTTTGTGTCACTTTTTTAGTCATACCAGCATGTTTCATAATGTAGCTGTATTCTGAGAAGGGAAATAAATTCCTAGACCTCGCACGCAAGCACCAATCATGTTATGAGGTAGCCTGGGATGTCCGAGTGGATATTACCTCACTTGTCTTTTGAAATGGAAGACACACAGACAGGACAGGACGTGTTGTGCAAAGCTATTCGCTCTCCCTACCCAGCACCAGTCGCCATTTTTGCTGGATTTATTTTGCCTGGCCAAAGCCTGCCTGCGTGATGTCATTACTGTGGTGGGTAGTGGGTTCACCTTAGTCATATTAGTAATTGACTGTACAAGGACTCACATTCCAAACTCCTCACACAACAAGGGTTTTCCTTTGAACATGTTACAGTAACCGAAGAGATCAAGTTCAATGTCCCACACACTGAATTAACATGATACAAATTTGTATGATTTCTACTTCCTCTTTCCCTTTCAGATTACGTGTACTTTGAGAATTCCTCCAGCAACCCTTACCTGATCCGCAGAATAGAAGAGCTCAACAAGGTTGGTGGAATAATCGGTCCTTCACATCTAACCTCTGATTTGGTGCGTTTACATAAAAAAAATCTAGCTGACATTGACAACCCCTTTGTAAAGGTTATCATATCTGACCTTATAGCCAGTCTGTCTGTAACCCATTCATACCCTGGGATGATGCTGGTGGTAACACACACACACACAGACAGTAGTGACAAGATGCTGGTACAAGAGCCATTACATAACGTGGCTAGATGTAGCAGTAGTGTAGCGGCGTATGGCACATGCTTGTTTCCCAGTCAAAGGATTAAGCTCATTTATGTAACACTCTTAAATTGAAGGGGTTGTGGCGAATACCACTATGAAAACTCAATCTAATGGAAGTAGAGAAGGAGGGGAATAATATACAGTTGAAGTCTGAAGTTTACATACACCTTAGCCAAATACGTTTAAACTCAGTCTTTCACAATTCCTGACATTTAATCCTAGTAAAAATTCCGTGATCACCACTTTATTTTAAGAATGTGAAATGTCAGAATAATAGTAGAGAGTGATTTATTTCAGCTTTTATTTCTTTCATCACATTCCCAGTGGGTCATAAGTTTACATACACTCATTTAGTATTTGGTAGCATTGCCTTTAAATTGTTTCACTTGGGTCAAAGGTTTCAGGTAGCTTTCCACAAGCTTCCCACAATAGGTTGGGTGAATTTTGGCCCATTCCTCCTGACAGAGCTGGTGTAACTGAGTCAGGTTTGTAGGCCTCCTTGCTCGCACACCCTTTTTCAGTTCTACGGGATTGAGGTCAGGGCTTTGATGGCCACTCCAATACCTTTACTTTGTTGTCCTTAAGCCATTTTGCCACAACTTTGGAAGTATGCTTGGGGTCATTGTCCATTTGGAAGACCCATTTGCGACCAAACTTTAACTTCCTGACTGATGTCTGGAGATGTTGCTTCAATATATCCACATAATTTGCCTCCCTCATGATGCCATCTATTTTGTGAAGTGCACCAGTCCCTCCTGCAGCAAAGCACCCCCACAACATGATGCTGCCACCCTGTGCTTCACGGTTGGGATGGTGTTCTTCGGCTTGCAAGCCTCCCCCTTTTTCCTCCAAACATAACGATTGTCAATATGGCCAAACGGTTCTATTTTTGTTTCGTCAGACCAGAGGACATTTCTCAAAAAAATACCATCTTTGTCCCCAATGCGCAGTTGCAAACTTTAGTCTGGCTTTTTTATGGTGGTTTTGGAGCAGTGGCTTCTTCCTTGCTGAGCGGCCTTTCAGGTTATGTCGATATAGGACTGATTTTACTGTAGATATAGATACTTTTGTACCTGTTTCCTCCAGCATCTTCACAAGGTCGTTTGGTGTTGTTCTGGGATTGATTTGCACTTTTCGCACCAAAGTACGTTCATCTCTAGCAGACAGAACGCGTCTCCTTCCTGAGCGGTATGACGGCTGCGTGGTCCCATGGTGTTTATACTTGCGTACTATTGTTTGTACAGATGAACGTGGTACCTTCAGGCATTTGAACATTGCTCCCAAGGATGAACCAGACTTGTGGTCTACACATTTCTTTGAGGTCTTGGCTGATTTCTTTTGATTTTCCCATGATGTTAAGCAAAGAGGTACTGAGCTTGAAGGTAGGCCTTGAAATACATCCACAGGTACACCTCCAATTGACTCAAATGACATCAATTAGCCTGTCAGAAGCTTCTAAAGCCATGACATAATTTTCTGGAATTTTCCAAGCTGATTAAGGCACAGTCATCATAGTGTATGTAAACCTCTGACCCACTGGAATTGTGATACAGTGAAATAATCTGTCTGTAAACAATTGTTGGAAAAATTCCTTGTCATGCACAAAGTAGATGTCCTAACCGACTTGCCAAAACTATAGTTTGTAAACAAGAAATTTGTGGAGTGGTTGAAAAACAAGTTTTAATGACTCCAACTTCAACTGTGTGTGTCTGTGTGTGTGTTTGTGGAATATTTTCTACAATGTAGAATAATAGTGAAGACAAACTATGAAATAACACATGGAATCATGTAGTAACCCAACAAGTTTTGAAACAAATCAAAGTATATTCATTTTAGATCTTTCCAAGTAGCCACCCTTTCTTTGCCTTGATGACTGCGTTGCACACTCTTGGTATTCTCTCAACCAGCTTCACCTGGAATGATTTTCCAACAGTCTTGAAGGAGTTTCCACTGCTGAGCACTTGTTGGCTGCTCTTCCTTCACTCTGCGGTCCAACTCATCCCAAAACATCTCAATTGGGTTGAGGTTGGTTGATTGTGGAGGCCAGGTCATCTGATGCAGCACTCCGTCACTTCTTTGCAGCAGTTTGACCATGAAGGCCTGATTCACGCAGTCTCCTCTGAACAGTTGATGTTGAGATGTTTCTGTTACTTGAACTCTGTGAAGCACTCATGAGACTCCCAGTTACACAATAAATGTTATTTTTGTTCGATAAATATTACTTTTATAACAAAGAAACGCCATTTGGGTTGAGCGTTATGTTCAGAAAACCAAAGCTTCGTTCCGTTCGACGAAAATTCCCAAAAGTATCCGTAATGTTTGTAGAAACATGTCAAATGTTTTTTATAATCAATCCTCAGGTTGTTTTTAACAAACATAATCAATAATATTTCAACCGGACCGTAACCTATTCAATAAAAGAGAGAAAGAAAATGGAGAGCTACCCCTCTCGCACGCAGGAACTAATCAAAGCACACCTGACTAGTTTTTAAAAATCTCGCTAATTTTTCAAAATAAAAGCCTGAAACTATGTCTAAAGCCTGGTCACAGCCTGAGGAAGCCATTGGAAAAGGAATCTGGTTGATGCCCGTCTTTCTTCCATTTAAAGGGGTAAGGAAACACAGATAATAAAAATAATTTAATTAATATCACTCCCGGGTTAGATTTCCTCAGGTTTTCGCCTGCAGAATCAGTTTTGTTATACTCACAGACAATATTTTGACAGTTTTGGAAACTTTGGAGTGTTTTCTATCCTAATCTGTAAATTATATGCATATTCTACGATCTGGACCTGAGAAATAGTCCGTTTACCTTGGGAACGTTATTTATTTATTTATTATTATTTTTTATTTTTTTTATCTGACCCCTAGCGTCAAGAGGTTAATTGAAATGCATTTCAGATGACTACCTCATGAAGCTGGTTGAGAGAATGCCAAGTGTGCAAAGCTGCCATCAAGGCAAAGGGTGGTTGCTTTGAATAATCTCAAATGTAAGATATATTTTGATTTGTTTAACACCTATTTGGATACTACATGATTCCATATGTGTTATTTCAAAGTTTTGACGTCTTCTCTATTCTACAATGTAGAAAATAGTAAAAATAAAGAAAAACCCTTGAATGAGTAGGTGTGTCCAAACTTTTGACATGTACTGCATGTATGTATGTATGTATGTATGTATGTATGTATGTATGTATGTATGTCATTACTATTATTGTGACTGAGTATGCGTCAAATGGTATCCTGTTCCCTATCTAGTGCACTACTTTTGTCCAGAGCTTCGTTGAGGCTGCCATTTCATGTCAGGCTGGGAATTGCCAAGGGCCTCACATTACGATGTTATCATGATACTTCGGTGCTGATACGATATGTATTGCGATTCTATATGTGTTATGATTCGATGACGTGATTTAATTTTTTCCCACACGTATTGCTCACTACGTTATATGTCTGCTGCAGAGAGACGAGAGCTTGAGATTTGTTTTGATCAGTCATGGAAATAAGAAAGACAAATATTCAAGAAAGGCATGCTTTGGAAGTGCCGCCCAATAGTAATTGACCGCTCTTGTCACGTCTCTCTCAGACGGCCAATGGGAACGTGGAAGCCAAGGTGGTGTGTCTGTTTCGGAGGAGGGACATCTCGGGCAACCTCAACACTCTGGCCGACAGCAACGCAAGTGAGTACCACCGTCTTTCTACCTGTTTACTTCAGTCTCTCTCTTAGTCTGTCAGAACTCTGTTCCGACACTGCGTTCTAATAAATTCTGCTTGAAAGTGGGCTAGTTCTTATCTCTATGCTAAACTAATGCTGTGTAGTCTAATGCTGTGTAGTCTATGCTCTCTGTAAAGTTATTGAAGAGCATTATTAGTCTAGACGAAACATCCTCTTTCATAAACCAGTTTATTATCTCCATCCAGGATATGAGTACTGTTTTGTGTTCCAATCAGATTGGCATCTCCCTCTGCACTACCAGCAGGCAATTGGCTCTCTCTCTAAGTAGAGGGATGCTCTGGGTGCGTCCCAAACGGTACCCTATTCCCTATATAGTGCACTACTTTTGACCAGATCCTTATGGGTCTTAGTGCGCTACTTTTGACCCATCTATGGAATAGGGTACCATTTGGGACACACATCAGTCTCCTTCTGAAGCACAACTGTGTGTGAGAGACTGTGCATAGTGCTGTCCCACTGCAGCTTTTAGTAAGAAGTGGATACTGAAATAGGATTCATTCTCTATGGAGAAGGGGAAATTAGTTTTTGTTTCTATCGTGAATCATACTGTGCTTGTTGTTTGTTGTAGTAGGACTAATAGTGTCTGGCTATTGGTTTGAGAGTCAGTGTTTAAATCACACACAGTCAAGGGTATCTCACTGAAGTGACCTGGTGCAGAGAGGTAGCGATGAAGAGGTAGAGAGATATAGGGGGGAGAGAGAGGAGAGGTGGAGGGAGAGCGAAGCGGGTGCCGAGGTAGTTAGGTGATGCTAATGACACACCGATGACTGAGTTCTCCTTGGATTCTCTCATACACACCTCTAACATGGTGGGCTGCATTCAGTGCTCCAGACAAAAGACACTCCGATCCACACCTCAAAATGGATGCATTATCGACCTGGAATGCAATTTTATAGTACTTAGTACTGTATGTAATGCTGATGAACATAGCTGAATTTGTCAGACTATTTGGATAGAATGTTGATATTTCTTATTTTTTATTATGTGAGGTACCTGTGTACAGTATCTCCAGTTTGGTTTTACTAAAGATACTTAGGCTATTGTAAATCACTCTGGATTAGAGCTTCTGCTGTGAAGAAAAACATTGGTCCTGTCTGTGGCTGTTTAGTGACAATAGTCAGTCCAGTAGGAGGCAGGCATGGCCAGGAGGAGCAAGGTGGGTGGGTGATCTCCTATCCTGCCTCTCAGCCCTGGAGCTCTGCTAGCCGTGTGGTTATGTCACCGCGGTGTGTTGGCGTTAACTGGCCCTGTGGCCTATGTGCTGTGGAGGTATTCCATCTACCCTCCCCTGGAGGTCAGCGGGAAAACAGAGGGCCCTCAAACTGTCTGGAACCAGTCTATGAGCCTGGGAGAGAGGAGGAGGCTGAGGTTGTGTTCCAAATAAATGGCCACAACTGGTCCGGCGTACTGACCATGTCCACTCTAGCCCCAGTCAACCTTCGAGAACTGGTCTGGCCTTTTTGCTTGGTCCGCTCCGTTCTGGCATTATTTTGTATATACACCCGCTGTCGGCCGTTACGCTACTCTATGTCTTTGGTCTCCCTCTCCTGCGTTTTGGCTCTGGCGCCCCAAAACAAAATGCCTGTACTCCAGCCTCCCACTCGGCAGCACAAGCCACTGCTTTGGCACTGTCCTGTTATACAGGACCAGGGCTTCTTTCTCCTCTCCCACCAGACCCCCTCCTGCCCCCCCAACACCCCCTCTCATCTGAGTGCAGCCCCCTGCACCCCTCCCTCTCTGCCTATCCTCCGGTCCAGGCACACTGCTCAGAACAAAAGGCCCTTGATGTGTCCCACAGGGCTGCGGCACCCAATGGGTTAACTCTGACTTGCCTTGTGTCTTTGTCAGGGAAGAGTGTATGTGAGAGACTGTGTGCAGGGAGAGAGAGAGCGCGTGCGCTGGTCTGCCCGTTTGTGTGTCCCTCCTGTGTGTGTGTACAGTATGCGTTTCTTTTTTACGTGTGTGTGTGTGTGTGTGTGTGTGTGTGTGGGGGTAGATAATGGGGGGGATGGGCGCCTCAGGTTTGGTGCACAGGGTTTCCCACTTAGTCTGGCAGGGACTCGCCGGACAAGGGAGGGGGTGATGGTGGAGGAGGGGGGTTGAGGGATGGCAGGAGGGGTTAACAGAAAGGGGTGTGGTCTGAGGTCCCCTCCCTCTACCACTGACAGGGTTTCCTTTGGCTGAGTGCAGGGGCGGAGTCCGTGGAGATCGAGAGATAGTCCTGCCCAGTGCTCTCTCCCCGCTGAATTCACCACCCCCGCCACCTCACACACATTACTCACTCACCCTCCTGAAATTTAGGAATGTACAATCTAGTAGTGTAACACAAGGTATAATACAAAACTCTCTTCCGAATGAGGAAAATGAATGTTTCTTTATCAGCATGGACTCATTTTAGCCTGCCAGATCATTAAGGCTATATGCAGTCATTTTTTTACATTGTAAGGGCATACTAGGTCAGTCCCTAGAATAGACAGGAATAGTTTGTCCTTCCGAGCAGGAAATTATGTTCATGGTCGTATTGGTTACACTTACGTAGTAAGGACCGGTACAAGATAAAGTACCAGGGCATACAGTGCGTTCAGTATTCAGACCCCTTCCCTTTTTCCACATTTAGTTACGTTACAGCCTTATGCTAAAATTGATTAAATGTATGTTTGTCCTCAGTCTACACAAAATACCCAATAATGACAAAACGAAAAACCAGGTTTTTTAAAGATTTTTTTTGCAAATGTAAAAAAAAAAACACACCTTATTTACATAAGTATTCAGACCCTTTGCTATGAGACTCGAAATTGAGCTCAGGTGCATCCTGTTTCCATTGATCATCCTTGAGATGTTTCTACAACTTGACTGGACATGGATTTGGAAAGGCACACACCTGTCTATATACGGTCCCACAGTTGACAGTGCATGTCAGTGCAAAAACCAAGCCATGAGGTCGAAGGAAAGGTACCAAAACTTTTCTTCAGCATTGAAGGTCCCCAAGAACACAATGGCCTCCATTTTTAATTGAAAGAAGTTTGGAACCACCAAGACTCTTCCTAGAGCTGGCCGCCCGACCAAACTGATCAATTCGGGGAGAAGGGCCTTGTTCAGGGAGGTGACCAACAACCCGACGGTTACTCTGACAGAGCTCCAGAATACCTCTGTGGAGATGGGAAAACCTTCCAGAAGGACAACCATCTCTGCAGCACTCCACCAATCAGGCCTTTATGGTTGGGTGGCCAGACAAAAGCCACTCCTCAGTAAAAGCCACATGACAGCCTGCTTAGATTTTTGCCAAAAGGAACCTAAAGGACTCTGCCAGTGAGAAACAAGATTCTCTGGTCTCTTTGGCCTGGTTGTCAAGTGTCACGTCTGAAGGAAACCTGGCACTATCCCTATGGTGTAGCATGGTGGTGGCAGCATCATGCTGTGAGGATGTTTTTCAGTGGCAGGGACTGGGAGACCAGTCAGGATCGAGGCAAAGATAAACGGAGCAAAGTACATAGAGATCCTTGATGAAAACCTGCTCCAGAGCACTCAAGACCTCAGACTGGGGTGATGGTTCACCTTCCAACAGGACAATGACCCTAAGCACACAGCCAAGACAATGCAGGAGTGGCAAATCTCAATGTCCTTGAGTGGCCCAGACAGAGCCTGGACTTGAACCCAATCTAACATCTCTGAAGAGACCTGAAAACAGCTGTCCAGCGACGCTCCCCATCCAACCTGACAGAGCTTGAGAATCTGCAGAGAAGAATAGGAAAAACTCCCCAAATACAGGTGTGCCATGCTTGTAGCGTCATACTCAAGGCTGTAATTGCTACCAAAAGCTATTCGACAAGGTACTAGGGTCTGTAATGTGTCTGAATACTTATGTAAACGTCATATTTCAGTTTTTTCTATTATTAGTAAGTTAGCTAACATTTCTAAAACCTGTTTTTGCTTTGTCTTAATGGGTTATTGTGTGTAGATTTAAAGTTTATTTTTTAATTGAATCAATTTTAGAATAAGGCTGTAATGTAACCAAATGTGGGGGGTCAAGGGGTCTGAATGCTTTCCATTTGCACTCTATATAAAGACAGACTTTCCAGCATTTCCAGATTTCTATGAAATGTGACCTATAATTAATTAAATGTAAGCGAAGTAGTTTTCCTTCCATAAAAATGGTAATAAAGTTTGTTAAAAGTATCATCCTCTATGAGGAAATGGCAATCTTTTTTTTTTTTTTTTTAATGGTCTGCTTGAGATACAAATTTGAGGTGGGTTTTTTGAAGTGTGCACCCCCCCCCCCCCCCCCCCCACCATTTTTATGCTTCGCCAAAAATAGGAGTATAGGATGAGTCAACATATGTCCCCGGAGGCAGCTGTTCCATCCTGTGTTCCGGCACTCACTTTCTGAGCTTTATCCCTTTTTACTGTAATCCATCAAATGTTTATTTCTCAATAAAACTTTAAAAAAAATATATATATATAAAAAAATTATACAAAATATACAAAGGTAAAGCGGGATCTTCATCCCCACAGCCACAATTATCAATCAGTTGTATTGATGTGAATGAATTTTTATCATACCCTGATCAAGATTATTAGAGCCCATAGAATTGGAAAGTGTGCTTTGTTGCTCATTTTGTTTTTGTGTGTTTTTTCATAGGAGACTTTGAGGAGGAGTCCAAGCAGCCCACAGTGTCTGAACAGCAGAAACACCAGCTGAAACACAGAGAACTCTTCCTCTCTCGGCAGTTTGAGTCTTTACCAGCCACTCACATAAGGTAATCGAGAGAGAGCGTGTGTGTCCTGAGGCGTAGACTCACCACATAGCAGTAGCTGCAAACAAGAGTTCTGCCATTGAACCAGTTCAACCCTGACAGGATATAGTGTCATATGACAGGACTGATATGTCCATTCCTGACTTCCCTCATCAACTCATCCATGACCACTGGCTGCGTCCTCTCTGACTTTAAAATGGCCAGAGTTGCGCCCCTTCTCAAGAAACCAACACTCGACCCCTCTGACGTCATAAACTACAGACTGGTATTCCTTTCTTTTCTCTCAAACACTTGAGCATGCTGTCTATGACCAACTCTGTCGCTATCTCTCACAGAATGATATTCTTGACCCTAAGCAGTCAGGCTTCAAAACTGGTCACTCAACTGAGAATGCTCTCCTCTGTGTCACGGAGGCTCTCCGCACTGCCAAAGTTGACTCTCTCTCACTCATGTTCCCATCCTACCGAGTTCTATCCGATGCCTTCGACACGTGAACCATCAGATCTTCCTCTCCAGCCTCTCAGGCCGTTCCTACCAGGTGACGTGGAGAGGATCTGTGTCTGCACCACATACTCTCACTACTGGTGTCCCCCAGGGCTCAGTTCTAGGCCCTCTCCTCTCTCTACACCAAATCACTCGGCTCTGTCATATCTTCACTGGTCTCTCCTATCATTGCTATGTGAATGACACTCAACTACTTTTCTCCCCCCCTTCTGACACCCAGGTGGCAACACGCCAGTCAGCTTGAATGTCGGCCTACTACTTCAAGCTCAACATCAACAAGAATGAGCTGCTCTTCCTCCCAGGGAAGAGTCCTTAAGGTCCTTATCTCCCGTCTGGACTAGTGCAATTTGTTGTTGGCTGGGTTTGCCACTCGTGCCATCAAACCCCTGCAACTTGTCCAGAACACCACAACCCGCCTGGTGTTCTCTTATGTCACCCCACTCCTCCGCACACTCCACTGGCTTCCAGTCGAAGCTCGTATCCACTACAAGACCATGGTACTTGCCTACGGAGCAACTACCATGCCCCTCCCTACCTTTAAGCTATGCTCAAACCCTACACCTCAACCAGAGTACTCCGTTCTGCCACCTCTGGTCTTTTGGCCTTCCCACCTAAACTTGTCTATGGCCTATTCATAACCATTAAGCCAGTAATGTGTTCAAAATGTCCCTTCGTAACATGAACCATCACAGTTCAGGCTCTTGATCTCAAAATAAGTTGAGGGGTTATAAGTGTAGAAATACTTGAATTGTGTTAATTTTCTTCAATATTTGTAACTTGTTCATTTACAGCATTTCCACAGACATTTATTTTGTTTTCCAATGCCTTATTGGGGATATATTACAGCATCGAGGATTGGTGCAGGTCAGTTCAGATGAATAGTGTGTATTGCATGGTACCTTATTGACCTCTGAATGCTCTTCCCCGGTCACCCCTCTCTCTCTCCCCAGGGGGAAATGTAACGTTACACTCCTCAACGAAACAGACGTCCTCGCCGGATACTTGGAGAAAGAGGTGAGCTTCACTTTTTTTTTACAATGAGGCAAACTGGACACTAAGGATTTATTCCAAAATATTTGCATCTCCCCCAAATATATTTGTATTACTCTTTTGCGCAAGGACTGTAAAACACAAGGAGAAATTAAAGGAGGAGAAGGAAGGAGAAAGTAGTACTGTAGGTACTGAAGCATTGAGTGACGGTGTAAATCAGGGATGGCTAACTTTGATGGGACATTTGCAACTCAATAGATCAGGGGTCGGAAACCTTTTTTGTGTAAATTGTCAATTTTACAATTTATTCTACCAATTCTAACGATCTGCGTGCCAGTAATGATTTGCATATGTGCACTACAACTAATTGTCTATGTTGAACATCTAATTGCCCACAAACGGATGAATTCGCTCGCTAAACAGAGGCGCTGTCCATTAGCACCACAGGCTTGATCTTGGAACACAGATTCTCCTGGTGAATGTGATAGTGACAATCTGATCTAAAATCAGCTCTGTGAATCCTTTGTTTCCCCACCATAGCGGGGCCATCGTCAGTTGTAATAGCCAATAGCTCTCTCTTTTAAAAATGACCTGCGATGGCTTTTGCCACATCTTTCCCTTGAGTAGTACAATGCATGGGTTTTAGGCCACGCTCCTCATGTACCTGCTCTGAGTCACAGTATCATGGAATGTCATTCACATCCACACTCATCAAGAGCCACACAGGTGCATCTTTTAACGCTACAGTTTGTTGTTCCTTTACATTTTCAACCATCTCGGTAATGCGCCTTTTCAACAGTTCTGGCAGACACAGGCGTTTCTTTTATCTTTGAGATGATTGTCTTTGTCAGGCAATCCATCAAATAAAGCCTGCGAACTACTGAGGAAAGCCTCCTTGATATATTCCTCATTTAGCAAATGGTTTTCCATGTTTAGGAATGCCCTGCTCAACTCTGTAGCTTGACTTTAGACTGCATGTAGATTTTGTAAACACACTGCTTTGCTTTTCATACCTGGACACGGCCCTCTTGATTCCTTCATTATTGTCCGCCTCCCACTGAAGTTTTTCTCATGTCTCGTTTTAAAATGACGCCGTACACTTGATGTCCGACAAACGACAGTTTTAAGAATCCATACTCCTTTGTCCAAGAGGCAATACATGACTGGACATCTGCCTTATTTTCCATTGACATTTTGTGTCCTGAATTTTTTTAAAGAACAAAGGAAGGCTTGCTAGCTGCTTGGCATGTGAAAACGAATCTCATCTTCAGTGCTGCCTTGGTTTTGAATTAGGCGGGAGAGGCGTGGTGGGTCGTCTTGCACAGAACTAATAATATGAAACTCCTGCAAAATCTTGAAAGCCCATTGGCTAATCAGGATTGACACCCCTTGGGAACTACAACATTGCAGTGAATCGCAATGCAATTTTGAAACCAATGCCTGCAATTTAAATTATTTTCTCCAGTTTATACCAAATAACGTATTGCCAAAAATAAGTGAGATAATAAACGTCAAACCAAGGCTTAGCACGCCACGCAAAAAAATAAAATACACTTTTTATTTTTTGGGGGGGTTGATTGCCAAGCCTTGGCTTGACGTTTATTATCTCACCCGCGTCGTAGGTTGTCGACCCCTGCTATAGATGTTAGCCAATATGCAAAGTAACACTTGTTAGGTAGCTAAGATAGGCTAAATATGACTAAACTCGAAAGCACATTTCCTGAAGAACGTTTGTGGGCTTGCTTCAGCTTAATAAAAATATTTATTCCATAGCCATTTAATCTTTTGATATATTGAATGAGCAAGTTATTTCAAAAGGCATAAAACGATTTTGGTTGCAATGTTGTACTTCATCAAGGGTGGTCAAACGTCCTCCAAGAGAGCTAGTGGTCTTTTCTTACAGTCCGCCTCTAATAAACCACATTTAAAACATCTGATGTGTTTGAGCAGAGTAGCTCTCCAGACTGAGGGTTGACCGTGTGTTTTATACAGTTGCCTAACAGGTGTTCACCTTCCGGGGGGGGTTCAGTGCCTTGCACAACACCATCAGATGGGACATGGGATCAGAAAGCAGTGTCCATGCCACATGATGCAAACTTTTTTTTATACATGTATAGAGATGCCGGCTATTGTTGATCATGAAATGTTGGTTACAAGTCATGGGAAAAGTGATGAAATTGGAGCTTTCAAAATGTATATGAACCCTGGCTAGAGTAACTTACCAATATTTTATTTTATTGAAGTTAGCTGACACGGGCTAATTGAGTAACTGTCAGTGTCTGACAAAAGAGAAACTGCTTATGCGCACAACCAAATGTTTTGCTATTCTAACTCTCAACAGTAAGTTAAGAGTTATATTACTGAGTTTCTGAGTGGAACTCGGTCAGAAGGGGGGCTGGCTGCCAGTTGCCCATCCCCGATGTAAATTATCTAGCCCCAACCTTCCATCTGTTTTCTGTGCTCCAGGAGTGTTTCTTCTACTCGCTGGTGTTTGACCCGGTCCAGAAGACCCTGCTGGCGGACCAAGGAGAGATCCGGGTGGGCTCCAAGTACCAGGCCGAGATCCCCGACAAGTTAGCCGAAGGTCTGTGTCTGTCTGTGTGTAGAAGGGGGGCGTTTGGGTGGCTGAACTCTGATCTTTTACACCGGCCTATCAGGTTGCAGCCTATTATAGTGATCATAGTGCTCTCAGACTTAACACACATTTAAGTTGGGCCCCATTTCTAAAAGTGCTAGGTTTGAAGAATGTCTGCTATCTATCATGTGTCTAAATTATTTGAGTTGTATGGGATCGTAAATCATGAGTAGGGAGAAATCGGTCATGTTTTGGAATGGAAAACGGGAATCTGGGTTCCTGTTGGAGAACTCAATTTTCTGCCCACTGAACACGACGTCACTTCCCTTCTGACAGCAAGTAGTGTAGTTAGATGTTGCCCTCTTGTTTTCTCTTCCCTTGTGTAGCCTAGCCAGTGTTAAGTTGAAGGTTGCCATTTTGTGAAGGTTGTTTGTGCCTTTGTGACACTAGTTCAGTCTGGTTAGACCGACATGCACACCTGTCCATTTAGTGGTTTTCACCTTCTGCTCTCATTCATCTATTTCTCTTTGACTCATCTCTCTCCTATTCATTTATTTCACCATTGCCTCTCCTCTCAAGTCTTTCTCTCTCGTTTCCCAAATAGTGGGTCACGCAACCACAACCAGTGTCTCTGTCTGCAACATTTGTTAACATGTCTGATGGTTGTCCTCTTGCTGTCATCTCTCCCAGGTGAAGAAGACACCCGTATTCAGGAGAAGCTGGAGGTCAAGGTGTGGCACCCCGACAACCAGCTCAAAGACCCACAGATCGACCAGTTTCTGGTGGTGGCTCGGTGAGTGTCCCCTGGCCCTGTCCCCCTCCATCTGTCACACATTGCCCTGGTTACACCCTGTTGCTATGGAGGTCCTTGTCAGGCCCTTGTTGTCATGAGCTTGGAACACATTCTGAAGTAATGTAAACTGGATGGCTTTGAGTTGCAAAGTGTCCACCTTTTTGAGCTTGATATTAGTGTATTGAGATTTTGCAATGTTCTCAAGACATCTTTGAATGGTCTTGCCTAAGCGGTGTAGTAGCAGTAGGACTCCAGTCAACATACAGCATGTTTGGGCCCAAGTCTGTTTTTGGAGGGAATCGACATTATGTAGGGAATGACCTCAAGCTGCAGCACCATCTAGTGGCCATATGGTGAAAATTCACACCGATTTACAAAACTGCAGTTGATAGGGTATTTTTTGTCTACTTCTTGATAAGTTAGGAGTTTGTCTGTTTCAGTACTGGGTTTGTCATTTGATTCTAATGATGATATTTGATGGTTGTGTGTTCCAGTGCTGTGGGGACGTTTGCCCGAGCCCTGGACTGCAGCAGCTCTATCCGTCAACCCAGCCTGCATATGAGTGCTGCGGCCGCCTCCCGAGACATCACGCTGGTGAGACACATACACTTTGTCTCGTCACCATGGGACATGGACAATCACTAAGCGCTCTGCATATAACCCTTAAAACAATGGATATCTACCTTGTCCTAATTAGTACATGTAATGTTATTCATTCTATTGGACTATACACTCAGTGGGCAGTTTATTAGGTACACCACCCCGTTCATGAAAATGGTTCGTTCCTACAGATGGTATGTCACGCCGCCGTGGCTTGCTATAGAAAGCATGCAGACAGGCATCGAGGCATTAAATTACTGTTCAACTGAACGTTAGAATGGGCAAAACCTAAGCGACTTTGAGCGTGGTATGATCATCGGTGCCAGGCGCGCCAGTTCCAGTATCTCAGAGACGGCCGCCCTCCTGGGCTTTTCACGCACGACAGTGTCTAGGGTTTACTGAGAATGGTGCAATAAACTAAAAACAACCAGTTAGCTCAGTCCTGTGGACGAAAACAGCTGATAGGTGAGAGGTCGAAGGAGAATGGCAAGAATTGTGCAAGCTAACAGGCGCGCCACAAACAGTTAACAACCACACAGGGATCTACTCCTATCAGCTAAAAACAAGAAGAAGTGGCTCCAGTGGGTACGCGATCACCAACACTGGACAATTTGAAGAGTGGAAAAACATTGCCTGGTCCGAAGAATCCCAGTTACTGTTGCGTCATGCTAATGTCAGAGTCAGGATTTGGCGCAAGCAGCATGATCCCATGGACTCATCCTGCATGGTGTCAACGTTACAGGCTACTGGGGAATGTTCTCCTGGTACACGTTAGACCGCTGCGCCACTCAGGACCTAAGGCACTGCAATCTCAGTGCTAGAGGCGTCAATACAGACACCTTGGTTCAAATCCAGGCTGTATCACAACCGGCCGTGATTGGGTGTCCCATAGGGTGGCGCACAATTGGTCCAGCATCGTCCGGGTTTGGCCGGTGTAGGCCGTCATTGTAAATAAGAAGTTGTTATTAACTAACTTGCCTAGTTAAATGAAAAATATTTCAGGCTGTTCTGGAGGCAAAGGGGGGTCCGACACAGTACTTGATGGGTGTACCTAATAAACTGGCCACTTAGTTTACCATGTAATGTCATTTCACATTTTTAAAACATTTCAATACGGTAACCTGTGTCTAAAATGACCAATATATCTAATGGTCCCCGCTCTCCCCCTCTAGTTCCATGCGATGGATACCCTGCAGAAGAACGGCTATGACCTCGCCAAGGCCATGTCCACGCTGGTGCCGCAGGGCGGGCCCGTGCTCTGCCGCGACGAGATGGAGGAGTGGAGCGCCTCGGAGGCCATGCTGTTCGAGGAGGCCCTTGAGAAGTATGGCAAGGACTTCAACGACATCCGCCAGGACTTTGTAAGTGTCCTCCCGTATTCCACTAATAGATATCTGGCTTGTGTTCAGAAAGAACAGTAAGGTCGAATATTTTGAATCTAGAAAGAGAAGTACCTCCTCCGTTTCAAAACGCACCTCCGGAACACCACTCTATATTAACTGTATCCTATGTGCTTTCATCTGGTCAGTGTTGAAGGATGTTCTGACTCTGTTGTCCCCAGTTGCCGTGGAAGTCACTAGCCAGCGTGGTTCAGTTCTACTACATGTGGAAAACCACCGACCGCTACATTCAACAGGTAAAATACACCACTCTGCCATTGAGCCACACTCTACGAAACAATGCGATAGTACTATGCATAGTACTAAGTGATATATATATAATGCAGAATTGTCTTCACAAGCAGAGCTACTTGTTGTTACTTTGCAAATTGAATTGTATGTTCGTTTCAGAAACGACTCAAGGCAGCGGAAGCAGACAGCAAGCTGAAGCAGGTTTACATCCCCACCTAGTGAGTAACCGTCTGAACTGCAGCAGAGCCAATGCACAATCTCCATCATTACCACGGTAACTAAACACATCAACTCTCTCTCTCTCTCTACCTCCAGCACCAAGCCCAACCCCAACCAGATCATGGCTCCTGGTAACAAGCCTGGCATGAACGGGGCCGCTGGCTTCCAGAAAGGACTGAGCTGTGAGAGCTGCCGTAGTGAGTATTCTGCCATACAACTTTAGTTTGTGTTTTGTGTCTGGTCTATTGTCTGTCTAACTGTAGTGAACAATCCCATGTGTGTAGTGTAGGGGATTTTGACGTATTTCTTTTTCTGGACATCTAACAGATCTCCCCTCTGTTGCAGCCGCCCAGTCAGCACAGTGGTACGCGTGGGGTCCTCCCAACATGCAGTGCAGACTGTGTGCATCCTGCTGGATCTACTGGAAGAAGTACGGAGGCCTGAAGACCCCCACACAGCTAGAGGGCGCCGCAAGATCTGGCTCAGTATGTCTGCTTTTATTAACCTGCTGCCCTAAACCACTCAAATACTGGGTGCACCTCAATAGCCTAGCTTTCCTTTATCTGCATAGGACAGGGAAGAGTGAGTTAATATCATTTTAATTTCCGAATTCTTGGTGGCCTAGCCGGTGTTATCAGATCATTACAGCGGCAGCAGAGGAGAGGAAGCCAATGAAGACTGAGATATTCAATCATGATATTTCGATATGTTAACTCTTGGCCCCTCAGGAGTCAACCCCCCGAGGTCACATGACCCGCCAGGAAGTGCAGGGCCTGTCACCGTTCACGACTAGTGGGGGGCGGGCCAAGCTGCTGGCCAAAAACCGCCAGACGTTCATCCTGCAGACCACCAAGCTGACGCGCATCGCCCGCCGCGTCTGCACCGACATCCTGCAGCCCCGCAGCGCCGCACGCCGCCCCTACGCCTCCATCAACGCCAATGCCGTCAAGGCCGAGTGTGAGTAAATGGACACGCATGAACATACACACACATTATATATATACACACACTTTCTGTAATGCTTATGGTGTTCTTTTCTCAGGTATGATAAGGCTGCCTAAAGCGACCAAGGCCCCTATAAAGAACTGCTCAATCCCCCGACCACCACTGGCCACCATAGTGAAGGAACTGGGTAAGAAAATAGTCCAATCACAGAAGATCATTGAGATCCTGAGATGTCTTACGTTGCTGACACTGTGTGTATTTACCCACGGTTGGCACGGACACTAAAATAACTTGTGTGTAGTTTTTCTCCCTAATTGCGTTTACGTTTTCATGCTCCTGCTGTCGAAATACAGTACCAGTTAAAACTACCTACTCATTCAAGGGTTTTTCTTTGTTTGTACTATTTTCTACATTGTAGAATAATAGTGAAGACATCATAACTACGAAATAACACACATGGAATCATGTATTAACCCAAAAATGTTGGGTTAATACTTGATCTGTTCTTGACGTAATATGGACTTGGTCTTTTACCAAATAGGGCTATCTTCTGTATACCACCCCTACCTTGTCACAACACAACTGATTGGCTCAAACGCATTAGAAGGAAAGAAATTCCACAAATGTACTTTTAACAAGTCACACCTGTTAATTGAAATGTATTCCAGGTGACTACCTAATCAAGGCAAAGGGTGGCTACTTTGAAGAATCTCAAATCTAAAATATATTTTGATTTAACACCTTTTTTTGGTTACTACATCGTTCCATATGTGTTATGTCATAGTTTTGATGTCTTCACTATTTTTCTAAAATGTAGAAAATAGTAAAAATAAAGAAAAACCCTGGAATGAGTATGTGTGTCCAAACGTTTGACTGGTTCTGTATCATGAAGCGGTATGCACTTTTATTTTAAGTGGCTTCGTTTTTGATTGGGGTTCTCCTTTCCTCTCTCCAGCCATCCAGGCTCCACTCAAGCTGAAGGCCCCCAGAGGCACCCCCACCCCCATCAACCGCAACCAGGCCAACCAGCCCCGCGGGGGATCGGCCCTGCTCGGGAAGAGGCCCTTTGACAGCAGCGTGAGTACTCCTCGCACACGCATGCAAACACACAAACCACAACCGCCATTTTTACTTCCTCTATCTGTCAGTCCATACATGTGACACTGACCGGTTGTTGTTTGGTATAGACGGCCTCATTTACTGTAACCTTGGGTAGTGTCTCATGTCCCTGTCTACTCAGACTGCAGAGAGGGACAGACTGGCACTGGTTCTGGTTCCTCTGTAACAGTGGGAGATCTACTGACCATCTGTCTCTCTCCATCACCGCTGAGCATAGCAGCATGACCACAGCTTGGGCCAAGTGGCTACACACACACACACCTCTCACTGTTCTTCTCTTATTGGTCACAGGCGTTGGCACTGCCGTTCCCCACCAATGGGAGGCCGTTCACATCAGGCATGAGGACCACCTCTCAGTCAGTGATCAAGCGTCAGAAAGTGAACCAAGGAGACGCGCCAAACCCTGTGGTTTTTGTTGCTACTAAATACACCAGGTAGGTCCTGGTCTCTGAGCGTCTGTTATTCTCTTTAGTAGCAGTCAGCAGGACGATACAAATCACCTTCTGTGCTTTTTGGTTGAGAAATCTACGCAGTTCTATATTGAACACCTGACAAAGGGATCAATCTTAGTCCAAACAAATTCTCCCACTGAATTTTTTGCCATATACCTGATTGATCCCTTTGTCAGGTGTTCAATATAGTACTATGTATATTTCTCAATCTGAGATGAAGGGTTTTCTTCTTTGCACCTGTGCACTTTGACATTAGACTGTGTTTTATACAGGCAGCCAAATTCTGAACAGATCTTTTGCCAATAATTGGGCAAAAAATGAGACCTGTGTCAACAAAGCCTTGGACTCCTAGGTGTGCCAATGTTGTTCTGAGTCCTACAGATAATTCACTGTGTGTATTTCTGTCCCCACCAGGGCTCTGAGGAAACACCTGACCCAGTCTGAGATGCGGCGGGCAGCCAGGAAACCACACCTCCCCGTCAGGGTCAAGCTGCCCCTGCCTCCCCGGCCCCTGGCTCTAGCCATCCTGCCCTCCAGCACCAGCGAGCCCATCGTCCTGGAAGACTAACCCCCCCACTGCGAAACAGGAAGGGCGCACCACCGCGCACCGACCTGCTAGTGTAGCAGCACAACCCCATACCAGTAGTTGTTTTATCTCGTCGTATTTTTTAAATCTCGTCTTCTGTTCTGTTACCTCCCAAAAGCTGACGTGCTGCTCCCCCCCACACACACACACACACACACACACACACACACACACACACACACACACACACACACACACACACACACACACACACACACACACGAGTGACACCCACATGTATGCATTACATCTAGTACATGGCATCAATTCTTTACACACACACTACGCATACACTGAGTGTACAAAACATTAGGAACACCCCCTTTTGCCCTCAGGAACGCCTCAAACCCAGCAGCGTTGCAGTTCTTGACACACTCAAACCAGTGCACCTGGCACCTACTACCATACCCTGTTCAAAGGCACTTAAATATTTTGTCTTGCCCATTCACCCTCTGAATGACACACAATCCATGTCTCAAGGCTTAGAAATCCTTCTTTAACCTGTCTCTTCCCCTTCATCTACACTGATTGAAGTGTATTTAACAAGTGACGTCAATAAGGGATCATAGCATTCACCTGGTCCGTCTATGTCAGGGGTGGGCAACTCCAGTCCTCGGGGCCTGATTGCCTCCCCTGGTCTATGTCATGGAAAGAGCAGGTGTTTTTAATGTTCTGTACACTGAGTGTATACACAGACACAACACCCCCCCACATACACGCACTAGGCTTTGGGCTTTACTATTTTATTCCGGCTCTTTTTGCTTAATTATTTTTGCTCCCCTTTTTTTAATGGCAAATAATTTGAACTGTGTAATTTAAAATCAGAAATATTTCTCATCCTGAAATAATGGTGATTTAAGCACACTTTATTTTTTTCCCTCCAGGTCCTTTCTTATCTGTGTAAATATTAGCAGCATTTTGAGGGGTTGACACCTAATTGTTTGGGGACTGGTAGGGGTGTGGTTGTGGGAGGGCCATGGAAATAGAAATACTAGAACCACAGCAATTTGACTAAATGTCCGTTCTAGTTATTCATATTCTATAGGGAGGGCTATGTGGGGCAGTTTTTTAGCATGTTTTTTGGAAAGTCTATTTTGATCAAGGTTTCACCCACTTGTTCCATCATAGGTCTGGGAGGTTGCAGTAAAGTGCTTTGTGTGACCCATCCTTCAAGGATACTTGTCAGATTCTACTTTAGACCCCCGTCTTCTCTTACACCATCACATCAGGCCCTACCCCCTCTCCACACCTAAATTTGACCTGATCCTGCCCCCTATCTCTCCATAATCCTATCAGAAGTTACGTTTGAGGGTTTGATAGTGAGGAAATCAATTCTGTTGACCCCCCCCCTCCGGGTCTTTTTAACATCAGCAGCTTTCCACCCAACTCCCTCTCATAACCTCTAGGTGTTGAGCTCTGTTTTTCTAGTTGATTGTCGTCACAATCAATTTGAGTCCTGTCTTGTTTACCATCACTTGATTGTCACACTTTTTACAGCCGTTTATTTACCCATCTGGAGAGAGACAGTCGGGATCCTTCTCTGTAATGCATTTGGGTGCATTTTGGTTTTGACTGAGAAGACCGCTTGAGTTGCCTGGCTACCCAGCCACATTGTTCCCACTAACTGACGTTCCTTCTCCACGATGAGTCTGGATTTGCCTGCCTCCCCCGATGATTTCTAGAACGCAAACACATACTGACCGTTCTGATTGGTCCCAGAAACCTATGGGTTGGGCCAGAGCCTGCCTATATGCTGACGTTATCAACTTTGATACACTGATTGGTTAGACGATCCAATCACTGATGGATTTGTTTTGTTCAACGCCCCTCATTTTGAAGTCAAACAAGCAACGTCTAGGATGGCAGTTTTAGACTGAATGAATGTAGCGATCGAAAGAGCAGAGGAATTAAATTCAGGATGAATCGTCAGGCAACCGCTTGAGTACAGCGGTCTTGTGTCTTCAATACTATGGTAGGCGAGAGGAAAAAGTAAGGGTTTAGGAAAGGGTGGTGTAGGTTAACAAGGTAGATGAGATTCATATTGTGTAGGTTTGGAAGATATTCAAACAAAGGTGGTACTGGATGTGGATCTGATTGTTTGGGACATGCAAAATAGATACTGTTGTCTTTGAGGTCCTTTATTGAGAGAAATATGGGTTTGTTTTAGTGGAGTCAGAATGGAGCCATAAAAAAATAAAACATTCTAGGTGTAAAACTCCATTCTTCGATAGCCCCTGTTAATTTTGTCACCTGTACCAATAAATCATATGCCTTCAGCTCCCCCAAACATAGACTAGGCCACAGCAATTATGACAATGGACTGTTTGGATCTTGGGTTTGAATGAAACTGGCAAATGATGTTACGAGCTGGTTGTTGTCAGATAATGTTGTTACTAAAGCAGCAATATATATTGGCCTGGGTGCTGGAGTCACGTCGTTGATGATGGGAGTGGAATCTCCAGGGATGTCTCTACTTGTGGGTTGATTTGGTTTGAATCTTAATTTTCCCTTTTTGTGTTTATTATGAAGAAAGGGTGAGTTTAGATTAAATTAATTCTTAATTGGATATTATAATTCCTCTTTCTCCCTCAGGGCTCTGTGTGCAATGGCAGCCAGTATGGGGGTAGAAATGACTGATTTATAAGCAAGTTTGGTCCCAATGTGGGCTTTTGTAATGTTTCTAAAACAATTTGAAGTGTTAAAATACTAATCTGAAGAAGGAAAAAAAAAACTTGGCCTATTGAAAAGTAGTTTTTTTATATTAAATCTTTGGGGAAGAAGGCTTGTAATTACTCCATATTGTGGAGAGGGTTAAAATACTGTACATGTGAACATTGCTCTCCATTGGGTGGGTTTGGAGGGGGGGGGGGCAAATCAGAGCAGGTGGGAGGGATGTAGAGGGGGTTAGAATTTTGTATGTTGGAGAGAGAATTATGCTACAATTAATGGGTTTTCTCAAGTGTTTTTTATTCCAATGTCTGTATCCTTTTAATGTATCTTGATAAGAAAATAAAGATTTTTTTTTTCTTTGTGGTCCTATACATTTATCTGGTGTGTGCTTTTTCTGGATGTGTATGATGTAATGTTGCTTAGATGTCAGTGTCAAATATAAACACGTATGATTAACAGGCTCCCGAGTGGCGCAGTGGTCTAAGTCACTGCATCTCAGCGCTTGAGGCGTCACCACAGACACCCTGGTTCGATTTCAGGCTGTATAACAACCGGCCGTGATTGGGAGGCCCATAGGGCGGCGCACAGTTGGCCCAGCATTGAACGGGTTTGGCCGGTGTAGTTCGTCATTGTAAATAAGAGTTTGTTCATAACTGACTTGCCTGGTTAAATAATTGAATGATATCCTTTATCAATTGAACATTTTGAGGAATACTTATGAATCACACGATGGTGTTGGATTCTGTAGAAAATAAATGTTGTAACCTTAGACTAGTTCCGCCAAACAAGAAAATTTTATTGTATAACTTTTAAACTGAATAATACTTTGATCAATCATAAATACACAGTGGCTGCATTCACACAGGCAGCCCAATTCTCATCTTTTCCCATAATTATAGGCAAAAGATCTTATCTGATTGGTCAAAAGACCAATTACTGGAAAAATATCAGAATTAGGCTGCCTGTGTAAGCAGCCTATATGTCACACAAAGGTTTATATTTCCCCCCTAACAGACAGCATTTAATTAACAAATTACTCAGGTGTGAGGTTGACCTCCAACTGTGGTGTGAATTGGCACAGAACAGAATAATTGTTTATGTACCCAATGGGCTTGACGTTAGTAATCAGGGCATTAATTGGCATATGTTTATTGCGTCTGTGCTAAGGACCATTTCATCCGACGCTAAAACTGCAACGTTGTCGCAGAGACTCAACGCCATTGGCCGTTGCTAATCGAATACCAGCTACATTGCATCTGATTGGTGGATTCGAACGCCCTACTGGCGTTTAATGTTGCACAGCTGATCCTCGTTTTAAAGGGAAGGCGGGAGTGGGAACTGGGTCAAGTTAAAATACAGAGGACACAGGCGCAAGATACGTGCGACTTCATAACAAAGCAAGTAGGGTGGCCGGTAGTTCACTTCGTTAACGGTCTGTAGGCTAGAATAGGTTTTAACGTTTCTTTTATTTCTACGGATTTCATACGGAAAACTGTTCTTTAGAGTTTGGCTTGGACATTGAAGTTAGTCTAACAACAAGTGGAGAGCGTCGGAGGCACAGTCGTTGGGCAATATCTTCAATTCGTAACAATGTTTGAGGTATAGTAATGCTGCTTTTATGCGTTTCAGAAATACTACTTCATTGTGATGCTTCTTTAGTAGCTTACCCTGCTTTTATTGGATTTTCTATAGTAAAATAAATTGTTTTCTAAGTTAGACGTGGCAGTTGCTTGCCTTGTTTTTTTTCATTCAACCTCCTTTTTATCCAGGTTAGTCTCATTAAGACCTTCTCTACTTCAAAGGACCAGGGGGAACAATGTTTTAGACAATATTCTGTCATGTGATGAGATTAGTGTTAAGTCGGCTTGTTTTTTTTGACTAAATGTGGTATGTACACAGAACTACTTGCTAGTGTACTGTTGCATTTTCACTGTCTCCTGACCTAGTTTCAGTGGATTACCATCCAAATAATTCCTTTCAAACTTGACATTTACAATGCTTCTCTACTCCACAGAGAAGCAGTGATGACCTGCCCATGTTCCCCTACCATGAGGGACTAGATGACCTGTTCCCTAGGGAGCACTGCTCAGCTGGAGGTGGGGGAAGCATGTCCATGGCTGAGGCCCTCCTGCCCCTAGTGGAGTCTCCCTCCCAGATCCCCTGGTTGTGCTCCACCCGCTATAAGACGGAGCTGTGCAGCCGCTATGCCGACACGGGCTTCTGCAAGTATGCGGAGCGCTGCCAGTTTGCCCATGGCCTCCACGACCTCCACGTGCAGTCCCGCCACCCCAAGTACAAGACGGAACTGTGCCGGACCTTCCACACAGCAGGCTACTGCGTCTATGGCACCCGCTGCCTGTTCGCCCACACTGCCAAGGAGCAGCGCCACCGCCGGCGCCGCAACATCCCCTGCCGCACCTACCGCTCGTTCGGTGTGTGCCCTTTTGGCTCACGCTGCAACTTCCTGCACATCGAGGGTGACGGTAATGGCGGCCTCAGTGATGGCGGCCTGGAGTCCCCAGACAGCGCTCCTGAGAAGGCCCCCATTGCCAGGCCCCAGGCACAATCCCAGGACTGGAAGCCCCGCGGGGCCCTGTGCCGCACTTTTAGCTCCTTTGGCTTCTGCCTCTACGGCACCCGCTGCTGCTTCCAACATGGCCTGCCGAGCAACATCCAGGGGGGTGCCCGCACCCATCTGCTGTCCCTAGCTTCAGACAGGTTCTCCTCTTCTCCCTGCTCCTCTTCCTCCTCTCCCCCATCTGGACTGCCCTCCCCGGTCTGGCCTGATGATTCATCCACCCCGCTGAACAACCCTGTGGCCCACAATGCCTTCGCCTTCTCCAGCCAGTTGAATGATGTGCTGCTGCCTCTGGCCCTCAGGCTCCAGCAACTGGAGAACAGCCAGGCCATGGAGGCTGCCTGCAACATGCAGGGTGTCTGGGGGAACAAGCTTTAGTCACTAGGCAAGAATGGTATCGTAACTAATGTGATGTATATTGTGATGGTTTGCTATGATCTTGGAGGCCATATGTATTTTAATAGGGGGGTGGTATAAGTGTATTTTGGGGTGTTCCATGTGTCATTCTTCAATAGTAGTTTGGAGAGACTGATTAGACTGTCCTGCATAACAATTTGAATGGCCTCATTGGTGTTCTGACTGATCCACTCATCTTTGTTTATATGTAGATTAGGCCTTTTAACTGTACATTTTAATGAGGTTATACGTGTTTATTTAAGAGTTAACTTAAGTTTTTATTTATTGTGATACTTCTGCCTTGAATAAACCACAATTTTTAACAACTTGTCCTTCATTCACTGAACGAGCCAGAACTTTTCACTGCTATCATGCATTCCATTTTAGTAAGCTGTTCTATTTTTGACCAATAGGTAACTACTTTTACCTTGTCTGGGTAGGCTTTAATTACCTAAATTATGCTGTTAATGGAGCCTTTTCTATCTGTGTATTTGGGATGCAAGCCCCAAATTTGACTTAAACTGCACTAAAAGGGCATAATATTTTTTCTCTTCCTGACTGCTACTTGCCTTTTAAACGGACTACTTGTAATCACTTTATTCCTTGAACGTGCCTGATTGCACTGATTGGCTCATTTTACAAGGCCCATTTAACTCTCAATACACTCTTAAGCTCAATTCAAACGGAAGCATTTAGCTAAGCTTGGTCATCAGCTGTGTGGCAACATTGCTGCTCAATGCATTTACACCACCGTCAGGGTCTTTGTTTTCAATTAAAGGGCGGGGGCTTGGTTGTAGGCGTGATGGACAATCCCTCATCCGGTAAGTGAGCAAGTCGAATTGTGTGTGTCGCTTAGCACCATTCGGTTGGCATTGGTGCACGCATAGTGGCTAGTTTACGAAGTAACAAACCATGTTAACACAAGTTACACTTGGATTATTTTGCAGGTATGTCCACGAAGCGGCGCTGTAAGCATGGCGGACAGGGAGCAGAAGCGCACAGCGAGTCTGTCAAACTCGTGAGTCATGACCGAAAGTGCGCGAGTTGAGTTTAGTAACGATGTGGCTGCTTTGCTGGCTGAAGATGTCTGCTACCGGTTTAGGGAAGCCACACAGGTACACAATGAAGCAGTTACAAAATCAATGGAGATTGTTAGTGTGGCCAGAAGCGAATATATATTTTTAAACTAACGAGAAAAGAGGCACGATCTCTAAGCCAAAGAGATTCGCTGCAGACGGACGAGCCCCCGTTCGCTGGTTCTAGCAGCGAAGAGGGCGAACCGGATGAGTCCGAGCCATCCACTTCCACCGATGACAGCTCTCTGGGTGGACAAGAACAGGTGGTCGGACCAGGCCTCACCTCCAAACAATGCTGGCAGAGACCCTATCTGAGACCCGGACGCAGATTCGTCGCTATGTGAATGGATCTTTACTGGATATGTTAGTGCAGGCTGGGCCATATCAGGATAAGGTGGGGAATTTACCAAGAGTTGAGGGGCAACGAAAATGTTCGGTGGCCCACTACAATATGATGGCGAACGGGTAGAGAGTGGAGATACCATGGCTCGTTAATTCCAAGCAAAACAATGCGGCCTAATGTTTTTGCTGTTTTTCACATGAGGGCAAATCTGCGCTGGTCATGGATGGAACCAGGCACTGGAAGAATCTGTGCCACCTCACTAGATAGTATCCAGAGGTGGAAGGAGCTGGAGATCAGGCAAACTATCGATGCCCAAGCCCAACGGGGTATTGACAGAGAGACTCTCTATTGGCCGTATGTGCTGCAGAGGCTCATAGCCCTGATATGTGTAATGGCCACCCAAAACATTGCGCTACGTAGGACCAGGCTGAACGAGCCAAATAATGTGAACTTTCTGAAGTTTGTTGAAATGCTGGATTTCTTTGATTTGATTTCAGGACCATGGACAGCTACGGAGAGAAAACATCGCTGACTGCAATGCAGCATCACAGCAGAGGGAAGAGAACACTCTAGGCGGGCCACGAATTGAAGAAATGCTGAAATGTATGTTGGACAATCAAATTAGGTATGTAAATAAACCAAATTTGGTAAGACTGGGTCATTGACAGAAAGCGTATTTTACACTGCTCCAGCAAAACGAGGCCCGCCATGCATTTATGAAAGCACTTGTTTGCAAAGCTCAAATTATCTCACTCTTTTTACAGTTCTAAAGGAATATTAAATGATATGTTAGATATGTTAAATAAAAGTGTCATTTTTATTGTAATATCAGATGTCATATTATTAGTAAGAAAGTCTGTTTACTACTATAGGCAGCTGGCTGAATAGTGATTGAAACATTGTAACTCTGATGCAGGGGTTAAAGTAAAATTCATTTTTTGCCCGGTAAGGGACCTACTATATGTGCACGCTCGCACCAACTATTTTTATGGGCCAAATCATATAATTACATGTAGAATTGGAGCCTATTTCGTCCTATTCAAAAACGTGGTAGACCTACCTGTTTGACAAACACTATTATGCTGTCCATAGATGTCGGTATAGCCAAATCCTCCAATACTGTCCCATGCACTCCTTAAATACATATGAAGTCAGAAGTTTACATACACTTAGGTTGGAGTCATTAAACTCGTTTTTCAACCACTCCACAAATTTCTTGTTAATAAACTATAGTTTTGGCAAGTCGGTTAGGACAACTACTTTGTCCATGACACAAGTCATTTTTCCAACCATTGTTTACAGACATATTTTTTCACTTATAATTCACTGTATCACAATTCCAGTGGGTCAGAAGTTTACATACACTAAATTGACTGTGCCTTTAAACAGCTTGGAAAATTCCAGAAAATGATGTCATGGCTTTAGAAGCTTCTGATAGGCTAATTGGCATCATTTGGGTCAATTGGAGGTGTACCTGTAGATGTATTTCAAGGCCTACCTTCAAGCATGATATCATGGGAAAATCAAAAGAAATCAGCCAAGACCTCAGAAAACAATTGGTTCATCCTTGGGAGCAATTTCCAAACTCCTGAAGGTACCACGTTCATCTGTACAAACAACAGTACGCAAGTATAAACACCATGAACACAGCCGTCATACCGCTCAGGATGGAGACGCGTTCTGTCTCCTAGAGATGAACATACTTTGGTGCAAAAAATGCAAATCAATCCCAGAACAACAGAAAAGGACCTTGTGAAGATGCTGGAGGAAACAGGTACAAAAGTATCTATATCCACAGTAAAACGAGTCCTATATTAACATAACCTGAAAGGCCGCTCAGCAAGGAAGAAGCCACTGCTTCAAAACCGCCATAAAAAAGCCAGACAACAGTTTGCAACTGCACATGGGGATAAAGATCGTACTTTTTGGAGAAATGTCCTCTGGTCTGATGAAACAAAAATAGAACTGTTTGGCCATAATGACCATTATTATGTTTGGAGGAAAAAGGGGAGGCTTGCAAACCGAAGAACACCATCTCAACTGTGAAGCACGGGGGTGGCAGCATCATGTTGTGGGGGTGCTTTGCTGCAGGAGGGACTGGTGCACTTCACAAAATAGATGTCATCATGAGGCAGGAAAATTATGTGGATATATTGAAGCAACATCTCCAGACATCAGTCAGGAAGTTCAAGCTTGGTCGCAAATGGGTCTTCCAAATGGACAATGACCACAAGCATACTTACAAAGCCACCATTTTAAAGTCAAATCAATGCACATTCTGTGTTTATGAGATGTAGTAACATTTATAGTGACTATGATTTGTTATCCTACTTGTGAACATGTCTTATCTGGACAGGAAAGGGAACCGGGAAGTTTAAGGTACAGTTAAGGGCTCTGAGTAAATGTGAACATTGAGTGAGATTTACTCCCATAGCTTTTGCAGAGTTGTTGAGCCCTCTCTTTGTTCACATTATCCGGTGCTGTACAAACTCTCTCTGAGCATCTACTTAAGTACCATCAGCAGATCACCTGGGTCATACTAGGAGAGGACCCACCCCTTATGAAGGCACACTACAGTTTTTCCCTGAGATCTCCATGTAATACAACTCAATTGAATGGAGAAACGGTTGAAATCGCTCTAACATGTACTCCATGGAGGATGAACTATTTATTCTACAGGTGGCTTTGCTGGGTCTCCAGTCCAACTGTAAGATTGCTGCCCTCCTGCAATATTTTGTACATGTCATCAGTGGGGTATGTTATACTTATTTGAAACATTTAAAAAATCTAACTTCATTAATGTCACATCATACATTCAGTCATTTAGTGCCTATAGGGCACAGAGTTTCTCTTGACCACATGACCTGACCAGGGCTGATCATTTTGGATGGCAGTAATTGGCCAGCCAAATGACCGCAGTCACCATAATAACTGATTGAGTAGCATATTTCCCCCTTTCTATACTAAATCTATGCTTCCTTTCTATACTAATCTATACTTCCTTTCTATACTAAATGTAGCTAGTACTGTATTTCGTATATCCCCTCTCATTCACCCCTCTCTCCATTCTGCCCCCCCCCCCAGGAGAAGTCTGTTCTCCTCTCATCCACCCCTCTCTCCATTCTGCCCCCCCAGGAGAAATCTGTTCTCCTCTCATCCACCCCTCTCTCCATTCTGGCCCCCCCCAGGTGACGTCTGTTCTCCTCTCGTCCACCCCTCTCTCCATTCTGCCCCCCCCCCCCCCCCCCCCAGGTGAAGTCTGTTCTCCTCTCATCCACCTCTCTTTCCATTCTGCCCCCCCAGGTGAGGTCTGTTCTCCTCTCATCCACCCCTCTCTCCATTCTGCCCCCCCCCCAGGTGAAGTCTGTTCTCCTCTCATCCACCCCTCTCTCCATTCTGGCCCCCCCCAGGTGACGTCTGTTCTCCTCTCATCCACCCCTCTCTCCATTCTGCCCCCCCCCCCCCCCCCCCCCAGGTGAAGTCTGTTCTCCTCTCATCCACCTCTCTTTCCATTCTGTCCCCCCAGGTGAGGTCTGTTCTCCTCTCATCCACCCCTCTCCCCATTCTCCCCCCCCCCAGGTGACGTCTGTTCTCCCCTCATCCACCCCTCTCTCCATTCTGCCCCCCCCCCCCCCCCCCCCAGGTGAAGTCTGTTCTTCTCTCATCCACCCCTCTCTCCATTCTGCCCCCCCCCCCAGGTGAAGTCTGTTCTTCTCTCATCCACCCCTCTCTCCATTCTGGCCCCCCCCCAGGTGAAGTCTGTTCTTCTCTCATCCACCCCTCTCTCCATTCTTCCCCCCACAGGTGAAGTCTGTTCTTCTCTCATCAACCCCTCTCTCCATTCTGGCCGTCCCCAGGTGACGTCTGTTCTCCTCTCATCCACCCCTCTCTCCATTCTGGCCCCCCCCAGGTGACGTCTGTTCTCCTCTCGTCCACCCCTCTCTCCATTCTGCCCCCCCCCCCCCCCCCCCCCAGGTGAAGTCTGTTCTCCTCTCATCCACCTCTCTTTCCATTCTGCACCCCCAGGTGAGGTCTGTTCTCCTCTCATCCACCCCTCTCTCCATTCTGGCCCCCCCCAGGTGACGTCTGTTCTCCTCTCGTCCACCCCTCTCTCCATTCTGGCCCCCCCCAGGTGACGTCTGTTCTCCTCTCGTCCACCCCTCTCTACATTCTGCCCCCCCCCCAGGTGAAGTCTGTTCTTCTCTCATCCACCCCTCTCTCCATTCTGGCCCCCCCCCAGGTGAAGTCTGTTCTTCTCTCATCCACCCCTCTCTCCATTCTTCCCCCCACAGGTGACGTCTGTTCTCCTCTCATCCACCCCTCTCTCCATTCTGCCCCCCCCCCCCCCCCCCAGGTGAAGTCTGTTCTCCTCTCATCCACCTCTCTTTCCATTCTGTCCCCCCAGGTGAGGTCTGTTCTCCTCTCATCCACCCCTCTCTCCATTCTTCCCCCCCCCAGGTGACGTCTGTTCTCCCCTCATCCACCCCTCTCTCCATTCTGCCCCCCCCCCCCCCCCAGGTGAAGTCTGTTCTTCTCTCATCCACCCCTCTCTCCATTCTGCACCCCCCCCCCCCAGGTGAAGTCTGTTCTTCTCTCATCCACCCCTCTCTCCATTCTGCCCCCCCCCCAGGTGAAGTCTGTTCTTCTCTCATCCACCCCTCTCTCCATTCTTCCCCCCACAGGTGAAGTCTGTTCTTCTCTCATCAACCCCTCTCTCCATTCTGGCCGTCCCCAGGTGACGTCTGTTCTCCTCTCATCCACCCCTCTCTCCATTCTGGCCCCCCCCAGGTGACGTCTGTTCTCCTCTCGTCCACCCCTCTCTCCATTCTGCCCCCCCCCCCCCCCCCCCAGGTGAAGTCTGTTCTCCTCTCATCCACCTCTCTTTCCATTCTGCCCCCCCAGGTGAGGTCTGTTCTCCTCTCATCCACCCCTCTCTCCATTCTGCCCCCCCCCCAGGTGAAGTCTGTTCTCCTCTCATCCACCCCTCTCTCCATTCTGGCCCCCCCCAGGTGACGTCTGTTCTCCTCTCATCCACCCCTCTCTCCATTCTGCCCCCCCCCCCCCCCCCCCCCCAGGTGAAGTCTGTTCTCCTCTCATCCACCTCTCTTTCCATTCTGTCCCCCCAGGTGAGGTCTGTTCTCCTCTCATCCACCCCTCTCCCCATTCTTCCCCCCCCCAGGTGACGTCTGTTCTCCCCTCATCCACCCCTCTCTCCATTCTGCCCCCCCCCCCCCCCCCAGGTGAAGTCTGTTCTTCTCTCATCCACCCCTCTCTCCATTCTGCCCCCCCCCCCAGGTGAAGTCTGTTCTTCTCTCATCCACCCCTCTCTCCATTCTGGCCCCCCCCCAGGTGAAGTCTGTTCTTCTCTCATCCACCCCTCTCCCCATTCTTCCCCCCCCCAGGTGACGTCTGTTCTCCCCTCATCCACCCCTCTCTCCATTCTGCCCCCCCCCCCCCCCCAGGTGAAGTCTGTTCTTCTCTCATCCACCCCTCTCTCCATTCTGCCCCCCCCCCCAGGTGAAGTCTGTTCTTCTCTCATCAACCCCTCTCTCCATTCTGGCCGTCCCCAGGTGACGTCTGTTCTCCTCTCATCCACCCCTCTCTCCATTCTGGCCCCCCCCAGGTGACGTCTGTTCTCCTCTCGTCCACCCCTCTCTCCATTCTGCCCCCCCCCCCCCCCCCCAGGTGAAGTCTGTTCTCCTCTCATCCACCTCTCTTTCCATTCTGCCCCCCCAGGTGAGGTCTGTTCTCCTCTCATCCACCCCTCTCTCCATTCTGGCCCCCCCCAGGTGACGTCTGTTCTCCTCTCGTCCACCCCTCTCTCCATTCTGGCCCCCCCCAGGTGACGTCTGTTCTCCTCTCGTCCACCCCTCTCTCCATTCTGGCCCCCCCCAGGTGACGTCTGTTCTCCTCTCGTCCACCCCTCTCTACATTCTGCCCCCCCCCCCCCCCCCCCCCCCAGGTGAAGTCTGTTCTCCTCTCATCCACCTCTCTTTCCATTCTGCCCCCCCAGGTGAGGTCTGTTCTCCTCTCATCCACCCCTCTCTCCATTCTGCCCCCCCCCCCAGGTGAAGTCTGTTCTCCTCTCATCCACCCCTCTCTCCATTCTGGCCCCCCCCAGGTGACGTCTGTTCTCCTCTCATCCACCCCTCTCTCCATTCTGCCCCCCCCCCCCCCCCCCCCCCCCCAGGTGAAGTCTGTTCTCCTCTCATCCACCTCTCTTTCCATTCTGTCCCCCCAGGTGAGGTCTGTTCTCCTCTCATCCACCCCTCTCTCCATTCTTCCCCCCCCCAGGTGACGTCTGTTCTCCCCTCATCCACCCCTCTCTCCATTCTGCCCCCCCCCCCCAGGTGAAGTCTGTTCTTCTCTCATCCACCCCTCTCTCCATTCTGCCCCCCCCCAGGTGAAGTCTGTTCTTCTCTCATCCACCCCTCTCTCCATTCTGGCCCCCCCCCAGGTGAAGTCTGTTCTTCTCTCATCCACCCCTCTCTCCATTCTTCCCCCCACAGGTGACGTCTGTTCTCCTCTCATCCACCCCTCTCTCCATTCTGCCCCCCCCCCCCCCCCAGGTGAAGTCTGTTCTCCTCTCATCCACCTCTCTTTCCATTCTGTCCCCCCAGGTGAGGTCTGTTCTCCTCTCATCCACCCCTCTCTCCATTCTTCCCCCCCCCAGGTGACGTCTGTTCTCCCCTCATCCACCCCTCTCTCCATTCTGCCCCCCCCCCCCCCCCCAGGTGAAGTCTGTTCTTCTCTCATCCACCCCTCTCTCCATTCTGCACCCCCCCCCCCAGGTGAAGTCTGTTCTTCTCTCATCCACCCCTCTCTCCATTCTGCCCCCCCCCCAGGTGAAGTCTGTTCTTCTCTCATCCACCCCTCTCTCCATTCTTCCCCCCACAGGTGAAGTCTGTTCTTCTCTCATCAACCCCTCTCTCCATTCTGGCCGTCCCCAGGTGACGTCTGTTCTCCTCTCATCCACCCCTCTCTCCATTCTGGCCCCCCCCAGGTGACGTCTGTTCTCCTCTCGTCCACCCCTCTCTCCATTCTGCCCCCCCCCCCCCCCCCCCCCAGGCGAAGTCTGTTCTCCTCTCATCCACCTCTCTTTCCATTCTGCCCCCCCAGGTGGGGTCTGTTCTCCTCTCATCCACCCCTCTCTCCATTCTGGCCGTCCCCAGGTGACGTCTGTTCTCCTCTCGTCCACCCCTCTCTCCATTCTGCCCCCCCCCAGGTGAAGTCTGTTCTTCTCTCATCCACCCCTCTCTCCATTCTGCCCCCCCCCCCCCCCAGGTGAAGTCTGTTCTTCTCTCATCCACCCCTCTCTCCATTCTGGCCCCCCCAGGTGAAGTCTGTTCTCCTCTCATCCACTCCTCTCTCCACTCTGCCCCCCCCCCCCCCCCCCCCCCCAGGTGAAGTCTGTTCTTCTCTCATCCACGCCTCTCTCCATTCTGGCCCCCCCCCAGGTGAAGTCTGTTCTTCTCTCATCCACCCCTCTCTCCATTCTGCCCCCCCAGGTGAAGTCTGTTCTTCTCTCATCCACCCCTCTCTCCATTCTGCCCCCCCCCCCCAGGTGAAGTCTGTTCTCCTCTCATCCACCTCTCTTTCCATTCTGTCCCCCCAGGTGAGGTCTGTTCTCCTCTCATCCACCCCTCTCTCCATTCTTCCCCCCCCCCAGGTGACGTCTGTTCTCCTCTCATCCACCCCTCTCTCCATTCTGGCCCCCCCAGGTGACGTCTGTTCTCCTCTCGTCCACCCCTCTCTCCATTCTGCCCCCCCCCCCCCCAGGTGAAGTCTGTTCTTCTCTCATCCACCCCTCTCTCCATTCTGCCCCCCCCCCCCCCAGGTGAAGTCTGTTCTTCTCTCATCCACCCCTCTCTCCATTCTGGCCCCCCCAGGTGAAGTCTGTCCTCCTCTCATCCACTCCTCTCTCCACTCTGCCCCCCCCCCCCAGGTGAAGTCTGTTCTCCTCTCATCCACTCCTCTCTCCATTCTGCCCCCCCCCCCCAGGTGAAGTCTGTTCTCCTCTCATCAACCCCTCTCTCCATTCTGCCCCCCCAGGTGAAGTCTGTTCTTCTCTCATCCACCCCTCTCTCCATTCTGCCCCCCCCCCAGGTGAAGTCTGTTCTTCTCTCATCCACCCCTCTCTCCATTCTTCCCCCCACAGGTGAAGTCTGTTCTCCTCTCATCAACCCCTCTCTCCATTCTTCCCCCCCACAGGTGAAGTCTGTTCTCCTCTCATCAACCCCTCTCTCCATTCTTCCCCCCCCAGGTGAAGTCTGTTCTTCTCTCATCCACCCCTCTCTCCATTCTGGCCCCCCCCCCAGGTGAAGTCTGTTCTTCTCTCATCCACCCCTCTCTCCATTCTTCCCCCCACAGGTGAAGTCTGTTCTCCTCTCATCAACCCCTCTCTCCATTCTTCCCCCCACAGGTGAAGTCTGTTCTGCTCTCATCCACCCCTCTCTCCATTCTGCCCCCCCCCAGGTGAAGTCTGTTCTTCTCTCATCCACACCTCTCTCCATTCTGCCCCCCCAGGTGAAGTCTGTTCTTCTCTCATCCACCCCTCTCTCCATTCTGCCCCCCCCCCCAGGTGAAGTCTGTTCTTCTCTCATCCACCCCTCTCTCCATTCTTCCCCCCCCAGGTGAAGTCTGTTCTCCTCTCATCCACCCCTCTCTCCATTCTGCCCCCCCCCCCAGGTGAAGTCTGTTCTCCTCTCATCCACCCCTCTCTCCATTCTGCCCCCCCCAGGTGAAGTCTGTTCTCCTCTCATCCACTCCTCTCTCCATTCTGCCCCCCCCCAGGTGAGGTCTGTTCTCCTCTCATCCACTCCTCTCTCCACTCTGCCCCCCCCCCCCCCCCCCCCCAGGTGAGGTCTGTTCTCCTCTCATCCACTCCTCTCTCCACTCTGCCCCCCCCCCCCCCAGGTGAGGTCTGTTCTCCTCTCATCCACTCCTCTCTCCACTCTACCCCCCCCCCCCCCCAGGTGAGGTCTGTTCTCCTCTCATCCACTCCTCTCTCCACTCTGCCCCCCCCCCCCCAGGTGAGGTCTGTTCTCCTCTCATCCACTCCTCTCTCCACTCTACCCCCCCCCCCCCCAGGTGAGGTCTGTTCTCCTCTCATCCACCCCTCTCTCCACTCTGCCCCCCCCCCCCCCCAGGTGAAGTCTGTTCTCCTCTCATCCACTCTTCCCCCCCCAGGTGAAGTCTGTTCTCCTCTCATCCACCCCTCTCTCCATTCTGCCCCCCCAGGTGAAGTCTGTTCTCCTCTCATCCACCCCTCTCTCCATTCTGCCCCCCCAGGTGAAGTCTGTTCTCCTCTCATCAACCCCTCTCTCCACTCTTCCCCCCCCCCCCCCAGGTGAAGTCTGTTCTCCTCTCATCCACCCCTCTCTCCATTCTGCCCCCCCAGGGGAAGTCTGTTCTCCTCTCATCCACCCCTCTCTCCATTCTGCCCCCCCAGGTGAAGTCTGTTCTCCTCTCATCCACCCCTCTCTCCATTCTGCCCCCCCAGGTGAAGTCTGTTCTCCTCTCATCCACCCCTCTCTCCATTCTGCCCCCCCAGGGGAAGTCTGTTCTCCTCTCATCCACCCCTCTCTCCATTCTGCCCCCCCAGGTGAAGTCTGTTCTCCTCTCATCCACTCATGATCTAGAGCAGCTTAACTGTCTCCTCCACATGGTGAAGAGCCTGGTTCAGAACCTTTACCTGTACCTCTGCTCGTACGTACGCATCCCGGTGTCCAGCGTCGTGTACTGCATCCTGGAGCCGCTGGTCGCCTCCAACTCCCTTAACGACCACCGGATCCTTAGGGAGTACGCAGCTCTGCGGGTCAGCCACATGTTCTGGTATGTTGTCCAGCTCTCAATACATGGGGGCGCTGAAAGTTACGTACCCAGTGTCGTCCTCCTCTCCCTTTATACCAACCTGATCTTCATGTGTTGTGTGGCTCTGTCGGTAGAGCATGGCGCTTGCAACGGCCAGGGTTAGGGTTCAATTCCCGCTGGGTCCACCCATACATAAAAATGTATGCACGCATGACTTAAGTCACTTTGGATAAAAGTGTCTGCTAAATAACATATATATTATTGTGTGACCATGACATTAGACACCAAACGGAAGTCAGACACCACACCGATCCATCCTGTTAATGTCTTGTCATTTCCTCTACACAAGATGGTGGAATAGAAACATGGCCATGCTTCCACCATTGATCTAATTCCCTCCTAATAGAAACATGGTCATGCTTCCACCATTGATCTAATTCCCTCCTAATAGAAACATGGTCATGCTTCCACCATTGATCTAATTCCCTCCTAATAGATACATGGCCATGCTTCCACCATTGATCTAATTCCATCCTAATAGAAACATGGCCATGCTTCCACCATTGATCTAATTCCATCCTAATAGAAACATGGTCATGCTTCCACCATTGATCTATTTCCCTCCTAATAGAAACATGGCCATGCTTCGACCATTGATCTATTTCCCTTCTAAACCCGTGTCTTTGCCAGGACCCATGGAGCCCTGGTCAGTGGTCTGTACCACCAGATTCTGCTGTCTCTGCAGAAGGTTCTGTCAGACCCGGTCCGCCCGCTGTGTTCTCACTATGGAGCTGTAGGGGGCTACATGCACTTAGAGGAAATGTATCCACCTTCCACATCTTGATTATCTATGTATGAAAATATAATTTCTTTCATTTAGAGATCATTGGCTTTGCTGATCACTGTGTGTGTTGTCTGTCTTTGTAGGCTGTTGAGCGAGTCATATGTCCTTACCTGCAATCTGTCCTGGATGACTACTCTGTCTCCAATGCCCAGGTGAAAGCAGACGGACACAAGGTCTATGGAGCAATCCTGGTGAGTACAGTAGACCAGTCACTGAATCTGAAATGTTTTCTGATGCAAACAGAGCTGTCCAAAGTAATACAAGATAATCCCAATAATGAATTGTTACAAATTGCATTCATGTATTACCTTTCACCTGATCTCAAAGCACTTTGCATTTTATGTTGGTTCAACTCCCTGTCAACCACCAAATACCAACACCCTCTCTGTCCTGCAGGTGGCAGTGGAGGACCTGCTAGAGATTAGAGCCCTGTCTCTGCCAGCAGAAGGAGCACCCAGCCACGCTTCGGGAGTGTGATTTCCGCCGGGCTCAGCCTCTCTCCGAGGCCACCCTGGGCATCGCCAGTCACCTGCAGGGACCTGGGGGAGCTGGCACCCCCTGGAATGACTGGACCCCATCCCCCTGCCCGCCATGTACTGTGAGCTCTACTCCTTCTTTGGAAAACAACTTGGCAGTGCGTTTCAGCACGGACCCCGACTTGGGAGGTTGCCTTCCCCTTCCCAGCCCCCTGATACGCCAATCCAGACACCACGTACAAGATGCCCCAGCTCACCGCTAACCTCAAAATCAACCCCTGGCAGGACGGGAGTCCTTGCACCGAGCCCTCTCCACCCATCCTAGCTGCCACTGCTCCGGGAACACAATGTGGGTGGGGTGGCAGGTGGCCTAGTGGTTAAGAGGGTTGGGCTAGTAACCAAAAGGTTATTGGTTCGAGCCGACGAGGTGAAATTTTCTGTGTGTGCCTTTGAGCAAGACACTTAAGTCTAATTGCACCTGTAAGGCACAGCTGTCGCTATTTGATATTATTTATAAATATTTGATTAAGTTGCATACAATAACTGTACAATTTACAATGCACTTCTCTGTGCAAACAGGTAGTTACTTTCTATCATCTTACACATTGTCCTTGGGATTGGTGGACAATCAAACTGAAAAGAAGCAACTTCTATTGTTTAGGGATGGATCGACATTTACATAATGCGTACCTGAAGGAAAATGTGGGAGGGTCATGCTTTTAACATTTCAGTCAAGGGGTTTCATTTTTTTTTATTCTAGTCCAGGGTACGGTCATGTAATTTATGAAATGTCAATATTTCTCAGTTGCTTATTAGGCTATATATAGATATGCCCGAAGCCGCCCCTCATCTCTGATTCTCTGCTGGCTGCGCAATATCAGGTGAGCCTATAGGCTATTTAGTGTGGTCTCAATCACATTATCCATAGCCTATAGGCTACGAAGTGCATGCTCAGAGAAGCACAGAGCAAAGTTATATTTCTAAGATAGTTGCTGGGATGGTGTAAATAAAACTAGGCTGTATTACACACTGTGATGGATATTACAACCCTGAGTCCCGGCCAGCTCTGCTCTTGCTGATGAAAAACGTTTTTTGTGTGCTGCCTAACAATGGCTGTGCTGTGTAGGCTTACAGTGGCAGTTCAGGAGGAGAGTCAAATGTTTGTTGTTGCTTGGACTAGCCTATAGCCTATGTTCTGTTCAGTTTGAGAAGGAGGACTGGAGGTCAACTTTGATAGCTTGCTACTACTATAATTGAATTGATTAAAAACAAGATGTTTCTTACCCATGATGTAGGCCTATTTTTATCAGTTATTGACCTCACAATAAGCCAGATTCGAGTAACTTACATTGTGGTGCTGAAACTTGAAGCAGCAGCCGCATCTGAAATGGACATCTCATGGAGATTAAATTAGGCATAATTAATTTCAACCGTCTTCATTTTAATTAGACTTGACTAAGAAGAAGGTTTTCTGTTTCTGCATTGCTTGCTGTTTGGGGTTTTGGTCTGGGTTTCTGTACAACACTTTGTGACATCTGCTGATGTAAAAAGGCTTTATAAATACATTTGATTGTGTTGGAGTTTATTTCTTCCTATTTAAGAAATAACAGGTAGGCTGTAGGCTGCTATATACATAGATTTGTCGGTCAATTCCTGCACCCACAATGCACTCTTTAAATAGCCTATCTCCGTGTCAGTTAGCCTATCTCCGTGTCAATGAAGTGACGGGCTTTCCGAGTCTTTTCGGTGAGCCTACTCATTTGGCTTCAAACCGCTCTTCGTTCAAAATGCTTAAAAGTGACACGCCCTGATCTGTTTCACCTGTCTTTGTGCTTGTCTCCACCCCCCTCCAGGTGTCACCCATCTTCCCCATTATCCCCTGTGTATTTATACCTGTGTTCTCTGTTTGTCTGTTGCCAGTTCGTTTTGTTTCCCTGTTCCTTGCACCTGTTTTCTAGTTTCCCAGTTCTGCCTGACCCGACACTGAGCCCGCCTGCTGTCATGTACCTTACACCCTCTCTGAATTATTGACCCCTGCCTGCCTCGTCTTGACGTCTGCCTGCCCCTGTTTAAGGAATAAACTTTTGTTTCTTCAACACTGTCTGCACATGGGTCATACTTTAAAACGTGAAGAGAAAAAAAAGTCTACATAGAATCCTAGATATAGCAAATGTAAAGCCCAAAAGGTAGGCTACTGTTATGTCAGATCGTGAAATGCGTTTTCAAATACATTTTGACCTGTCTTAATATTTTTATACACAGTGAAAAAATGAGCGTGGACCAGATTGACCGCTCTCCCAACAATTTTTTTGTTTCTTCAGTGAAGATTCATAATTATTTTGTATCTACAGAAAAACGTTGTTTTGAGCTCAACAAGCAGTAGCATCAGTATGCAAATCAGGGAGCAAAGCGAACAGCTCTTTTCTTCGATGCGTTCACCAAAAAGATCCGTTCAAAAAGAGCCGTTCCTTCGCGAACGACCGATCACTATGGCAGTGAAGCGCTGTTAAGTTAAAACCACGACTTGAATTCAGCAAGTAGGAGAGGGTATGCCATAGGCCTACTTTTTATTAAAGAAAATGGCCAAACGCACAGGCCAACCTCTTGTTAGCTTAAGATTTTGAAGAAAATAAAACGGATCCGATTATATATAACGTGATCTATAACAGCAACATGTAAAGTGTTGGTCCCATGTTTCATGTGCTGAAACAAAAGAAAATGTGTTTACATCCCTGTTAGTGACTTTTTCTCCTTTGCCAAGCATATCAAAAAGCTAATTATGCAGCTTGCACACAGGTGCACCTTGTGCTGGGGACAGTAAAAGGCCACTCTAAAATGTGCGGTTTTGTCACACAACACAATGCCACAGAGTTTTGAGGGAGCGTGCAACTGGCATGCTGACTGTGGGAATGTCCACTAGAGCTGTTGCCAGATAATTGGATGTTAATTTCTCTACCATAACCTCCAACGTCGTTTTAGAGAATTTGACAGTACCTCCAACCAGCCTCACGACTGCAGACCACGTGTAACCACGGAAGCCCTGGACCTCCACATCCGGCTTCTTCACCTGTGGGATCGTCTGAGACCAGCTACCCGGACAGCTGATGAAACTGGGTTTGCACAACCAAGGAATTTCTGTAAAAACTGTCAGAAAACATCTCAAGGAAGCTCTTCCGTGTGCTCGTTGTCCTCACCAGGGTCTTGACCTGACTGCAGTTCTGCGTCGTAACCGACTTCAGCGGGCAAATGCTCACCTTCGATGGCCACTGGCACGCTGGAGAAGTGTGCTCTTCACGGATGAATCCCGGTTTCAACTGTACCGGGCAGATGGTGTCGTGTGAGCGAGTGGTTTGCTGGTGTCAACGTTGTGAAAAGTGCCCGATGGTGGTGGGGTTATGGTATGGGCAAGCATAAGCTATGGACAACGAACACAATTGCATTTTATAGATGCCATTTTTAACGCACAGAGATACCGTAACGAGATCCTGAGGCCCATTGTCGTGCCATTCATCCGCCGCCATTACCTCATGTTTCAGCATGATAATGCACAGCACTGTGTTGCAAAGATCTGTACACAACTCCAGGAAGCTGAAAATCTCCCTGGCCTGCATACTCACCAGACATGTCACCCATTGAGCATGTTTGGGATGCCCTGGGATCAAGGTGTACGACAGCGTGTTCCAGTTCACGCCAATATCCAGCAACTTTACACAGAGGAGTGGGTCAACATTCCACAGGCGACAATCAACAGCCTGAGCAACTCTATGCGAAGGAGATGGCAAATGGTGGTCATGCCAGATACTGACTGGTTTTTTGATCCACGCCCCTACCTTTGGAAAAAAAAGGTATCTGTGACTGATAGATGCATATCTGTATTCCCAGTCATGTGACATCCATCTATTAGGGCCTAATGAATTTATTTCAATTGACTGATTTCTTTATATCAACTGTAACTCTTTGAAAATCTTTTAAATTGTTGTATGTTGTGTTGAGTGTACACAGGCCCTAAAGCCGTCTTTGAATAGCGTACACCACTCTACACTATCCTCAATAACAAACTCCAACAAGCAAGAGCCTGACTTTCAACCTCCTCAGAACTATAGATGGGGCAAGCAAGCCTACATATCTACTCTATTCTGAGGTAACCAGAACACAGTTCCCAACTCTCACCATTAGCATTACATTTCAGTCATTCAAAGACATCGAAATTTACAGTATATGGTGATTTGGTCCTCAGTACAGCTAATAGTCTTCCTCTTGGGGATGGATACACATATTTATTTGTTTATAACAACTTTAACAGATACGTGAATATGACCACCAGATGGTAATCTAGTCTACACGTAGGCTGCTAACGGTCATTAAAGTCATTTTGATTGTAAATATGTTTAAAAGATTATATATTCATACTCAAGAGATAATATTTATTTGGACTATGTAGAATGATGTAAATCATGTGATGCGGTGAGTTTCTTTTATGAATGTAAAACCCGTAGAAGGGTTGTGTTTGTGTATTCTGCTTGTGTTTGTGTATTCTGCTTGTGTTTGTGTATTCTGCTTGTGTTTGTGTATTCTGCTTGTGTTTGTGTATTCTGCTTGTGTTTGTGTATTCTGCTTGTGTTTGTGTATTCTGCTTCTGTTTGTGTATTCTGCTTGTGTTTGTGTATTCTGCGTGTGTTTGTGTATTCTGCTTGTGTTTGTGTATTCTGCTTGTGTTTGTGTATTCTGCTTCTGTTTGTGTATTCTGCTTGTGTTTGTGTATTCTGCTTCTGTTTGTGTATTCTGCTTGTGTTTGAATGTGCAATACAGTTTAGTGACCATGTTTTTCTACACCCTCTGTGTGTTTTAAAAAGATAAGAGATAGAAGTATCTGAGAAGCCAGACAGTCTTAACAATAACTTATACACACAAGTGTAAAGGAATGAGGATGAGCGATGGCCGAACGGCATAGGCAAGATGCAGTAGATGGTATAGAGTAGAGTATATATATATGAGATGAGTCATGTAGGGTATGTAAACATTATATAAAGTGGCATTGTTTAAGTGACTAGTGATACCTTTATTACATCCAATTATTCATTATTAAAGTGGCTAGAGATTGAGTCTGTATGTTGGCAGAAGCCACTCAATGTTAGTGATGGCTGTTTAACAGTCTGATGGCCTTGAGATAGAAGCTGTTTTTCAGTCTCTCGGTCCCAGCTTTGATGCACCTGTACTGACCTCGCCTTCTGGATGATAGCGGGGTGAACAGGGCAGTGGCTCGGGTGGTTGTTGTCCTTGATGATCTTTTTGGCCTTCCTGTGACATCGGGTGGTGTAGGTGTCCTGGAGGGCAGGTAGTTTGCCCCCGGTGATGCGTTGTGCAGACCTCACTACCCTCTGGAGAGCCTTACAGTTGTGGGCGGAGCAGTTGCCGTACCAGGCGGTGATACAGCCTGACAGGATGCTCTCGATTGTGCATCTGTAAAACTTTGTGAGTGTTGTTGGTGACAAGACAAATTTCTTCAGCCTCCTGAGGTTGAAGAGGCGCCGTTGCGCCTTCTTCACAACGCTGTCTGTGTGGGTGGACCATTTCAGTTTGTCTGTGATGTGTACGCCGAGCAACTTAAAACTTTCCACCTTCTCCACTACTGTCCCGTCAATGTGGATATGGGGGTGCTCCCTCTGCTGTTTCCTGAAGTCCACGATCATCTCCTTTGTTTTGTTGATGTTGAGTGTGAGGTTATTTTCCTAACACCACACTCCGAGGGCCCTCACCTCCTCCCTGTAGGCCATCTCGTCGTTGTTGGTAATCAAGCCTACCACTGTAGTGTTGTCTGCAAACTTGATGATTGAGTTGGAGGCGTGCAAGGCCACGCAGTCATGGGTGAACAGGGAGTACAGGAGAGGGCTGAGAACACACTCTTGTGGGGCCCCAGTGGATCAGCGGGGTGGAGATGTTGTTTCCTACCCTCACCACCTCGGGGCGGCCCGTCAGGAAGTCCAGGACCCAGTTGCACAGGGCGGGGTCAAGACCCAGGGTCTCGAGCTTAATGACGAGTTTGGAGGGTACTATGGTGTTAAATGCTGAGCTGTAATCGATGACCAGCATTCTTACATAGGTATTCCTCTTGTCCAGATGGGTTAGGGCAGTGTGCAGTGTGGTTGCGATTGCATCGTCTGTGGACCTATTGGGGCGGTAAGCAAATTGGAGTGGGTCTAGGGTGTCAGGTAGGGTGGAGGTGATATGATCCTTGACTAGTCTCTCAAAGCACTTCATGATGACGGAAGTGAGTGCTACGGGGCGATAGTCGTTTAGCTCAGTTACCTTAGCTTTCTTGGGAACAGGAACAATGGTGGCCCTCTTGAAGCATGTGGGAACAGCAGACAGGGATAGGGATTGATTGAATATGTCCGTAAACACACCAGCCAGCTGGTCTGCGCATGCTCTGAGGACGCGGCTAGGGATGCCGTCTTGTCCGGCAGCCTTGCGAGGGTTAACATGTTGATTGAAGCAATCTTTAAGCGTGGAATCAGATTGGTCGGACCAGCATTGAACAGACCTAAGCAAGAGCGGTTCCTGTTTAAATTTCTGTCTATAGGCTGGGAGCAGCAAAATGGAGTCGTGGTCAGATTTGCCGAAAGGAGGGCGAGGGAGGGCTTTGTATGCATTGCGGAAATTAGAGTAGCAATGATCCAGGGTGTTGCCAGCCCGGGTCGCACATTCGATATGCTGATAAAATTTAGGGAGCCTTGTTTTCAGATTAGCCTTGTTAAATTCCCCAGCTACAATAAATGCAGCCTCAGGATATGTGGTTCCCAGTTTACATAGAGTCCAATGAAGTTCTTTCAGGGCCGCCGAGGTGTCTGCTTGGGGGGGATATACACGGCTGTGATTATAATCGAAGAGAATTCTCTTGGTAGATAATGCGGTCGGCATTTGATTGTAAGGAATTCTAGGTATCGACTCGGATAACATATCCCGAGTGAGCCATGTTTCCGTGAAACAAAGAATGTTACAATCTCTGATGTCTCTCTGGAAGGCAACCCTTGCTCGGATTTCGTCTACCTTGTTGTCAAGAGACTGGACATTGGCGAGTAGTATACTCGGGAGCGGTGCGCGATGTGCCCGTCTACGGAGCCTGACCAGAAGACCGCTCCATCTGCCCCTTCTGCGGCGCTGTTGTTTTGGGTCGCCAACTGGGATCCGATCCATTGTCGTGGGTGGTGGGCTAAACAGAGGATCCGCTTCGGGAAAGTCGTATTCCTGGTCGTAATGTTGGTAAGTTGACATTGCTCTTATATCCAATAGTTCCCCCCGGCTGTATGTAATAAGACTTAAGATTTCCTGGGGTAACAGTGTAAGAAATAATACGTAAAAAAAAAAAATGCTGCATAGTTTCCTAAGAATGCTTTGTGTCATGAGAAACAAAGCATTTTCATTTCTCCCACTCCATACTATGACTCAAAACTAACAATAATTGCATGCCTATAGGTACTCCAAAAACAATTGTGGTTAGAATCGAAGTCCTACACTTTGCTATTACAAGTGGCAGTCATCTAAATGACTGACAATACAGTCAGTCCCTAATGAATGCAATGGCTAAGGACTGTCATGATCACGAATGCACTAAACAGTTATGGTATCATTTTTCCTTATCCATAATTGAACCCTATGTTTATTCTGGGCTCTGTACATGTTTTTCTTGCAGTTTCATAATGTACCTTTCTTTTACCAAATCAAATGGGAAATGTACCTTATCTTGTGAGAGGAGCTCTCTGATGACGCTTTGTCATTGACAGCAGCCCAGTTAGTGGTAGTTCTGCCCTGCTTAGACTCTGTTTCTGTGTGAAAGAGTGGGGGCCAGTGGACCATGACTCAGAGCCTGTGCCCAGTACTGGCAACCCTGCCCTGGCACCCCACCAGCCAGCTACCCAGCCTCCTAGGCACCCACATTGCCTCTGTAAACACATCATACACAGCAGTGCTTATTAGGTCATTCTCGTGAATTAGGTCATTGTGAGGGTGTTAAACTGGATGTGGGTATGCATTGAGGTGGTATCTTCCTAGTTATCATTGGATATAGGAAAATGTTTTTGGTGTAATCTCACTGTTGTTGAGATTTGTAACATGAGTATGAGATTGTGTTCGGTCATTTCAGTACTGTCTATATGAATGATATACAGGTTTTAAGATGATGACACGACCGGAATATCGATTAGGCCTATGAGTTTAGTATAGCCGTTTTTTCATAACATTTTAGTTTAAGTAGGTCTAATGTGATGATATTATAAAAACATAAAGTGCATATTTTTCTCTAATGACCATATAATAAAAACATTACAACTCACCATGTCGCTAAATCAGTGGGAGCCCTGAGCTTGTTTCCTGGCAAAACGATGGTCCCATCTAGGGGTGACGGGAGACAGTGCCATGTTCCCTATGTCCAGTCTACTCCGTAATTTCATTTTTTTTGCCGTCATTGCGGAAAACCATGCTTCGCAGAAATAGGATGTTGGAAAAGGAAGCAACGTTTTCAGTGCTTTTGTGGCTATCTCAGGATATTCAGCCTTGATTTTAATCTAGAAGGTCGGCAGAGATTAAGTTATCTCAAACATCCTTTTAAGGCCACCGTCATTTGCTACCTCAAGGAGTTGATCTTCCTCCTGCACGGACATGGACGGTTCACCTGGGACATTCACAAATGGGTCACAGATCTATTCCTTCGCATTTTGTGGGTCTTTGGCGTTTGGGTAGTTATGCTCAAACTTCGTTGACAGCGAAGCTAGTTGATCGCGCACCAGCTGGAAGAAAGACGGCCCAGTCTCAGTCTCGGCCAAAATCTCCGCTAATGTTTGGAACATGTCAAATATGTCCCTGTACACTCACCGTCCCCACAGTTCCAGTTTGGCTTTGAATGCAACCCCTTTATCTGCCAATTTAAAACAGATGTCATTCTCCCCTGAAGTGACAGATTGAGTTCGTTAAGCAGGTTGAATATGTCGCACAGGTAAGTGAGTTTTGCAACCCATTCTTCGTCATTAAATGTGCCTTCAGTGGTGACTTTTTTTCTGAAAGAAATCTCTGCAGCGGCTCTCGTAACTCAAACACTCTGGCAAGCAATCTCCCCCTGGATAGCCATCTGACTTTTGTGTATAAGAGAAGGTGTTTGTGCTCTGCATCCATTCCTCACAAAGCTGCCCAAACAGATGTGAGTTAAGGGAGTGTGCTGTGATGCGATTCATAACTTTAATAACATCATTCAATACGACGTTAAATTCAGGTGACATCTTTCGGCTAGCCAGCATTTCTCTGTGAATGACAGTGCGTAGACTCACATTCAGGCGCAACCTCTTTAACCGGGTAGTGAAACCAGACAGCCGTCCAGTCATGGCAGCAGCCCCATCCGTGCATACCCCAATGCAGAATGACCAATCCAATTTTCCTCACATGTAATCATCCAAAGACTTGAATAGTTCTGCGGCCGTAGTGTTTGTCAGCAGGGACAGCGCACACAACATATCCTCGTGCACATCATCCTGAAATATATATCACACATAAACAAGCAGTATTGTCTTGATGTCGATATCGGTAGATTCGTCAACCTGGATTGCATACCACGGTGACTCGTTAAGCCGCTCTAACAATTGTGCCTCAACGTCCTCCGCTACTTCATTAATTATCTTAGTGACGGTGGTAACCGAAAGAGGAACCTGTGCTATCTTTTTAGCAGCAGCCTCTCCTAAGAGTTCACGGCAAATGTCCTTAGCAGCAGGTAGAATCAACTCCTCGCCAATAGTGAAAAGGCTTCTTGGCCTTAGCAATACGGCTAGCCACTAAGTATGAAGCTCTCAGGGCAGCCACGTTTGTTGATGCGGTGGCTTTCAAGACTTGCTTCTGTCCGTCTTGTTCACGTTTTCTTCGTTCAAAGAATTCAACAGTTTTGTCTTTGAGTGTAGGGTGCTTGGATTCTATGTGCCGAACCAGTTTTGAGTTCTTCATTGCCTCGTTAGATAGCCTATCTCCACATACTACACACAGGGGGCTTGGAGCATGTGAGTCACCTGTCGCAATAAAGGCAAATTTTACGTAGGACTGATCATATTTTATATTGAATGAAGCTTGCTTTTTTTTGCCGTCTCCTGCTCTGCTGTCTCTGCATTATTGACATCGTTGTTGGGCCTTTTATCTCCCTTACCTCTTCCGAAGAAGCTCTCCAGCGATGTTTGTTTTTATTCATGTCAGCTAACATAGCTAGCTAGTACAAAGTTATCAGGCAATACAGCTCACGCAGACCACGATGAACCCGCGGGCAACACAGCTCACGCAGACCGTGATGAACCCGCGGGCAACACAGCTCACGCAGACCGCGATGAACCCGCGGGCAACACAGCTCACGCAGACCGCGATGAACCCGCGGGCAACACAGCTCACGCAGACCGCGATGAACCCGCGGGCAACACAGCTCACGCAGACCGCGATGAACCCGCGGGCAACACAGCTCACGCAGACCGCGATGAACCCGCGGGCAACACAGCTCACGCAGACCGCGATGAACCCGCGGGCAACACAGCTCACGCAGACCGCGATGAACCCGCGGGCAACACAGCTCACGCAGACCGCGATGACCTCATGGCACACGCTGCTGTGGCTCTGATCTCTCTCCATTAACACCATGTTATTTTTTCACTCTTAGAAAGAGAGAAAGAGAGGGACATTATGGCCTTTTCTCAGTCAACTATTTAGTTGGCAACTATTGGAATTCCCCTCAATTGCAAAGTGAACTGATGATTCAACTTTGTGTCACAGAAAAAGTTTGTGACAGAAAATAAACTTGGCCGCTAGCCTAATTAACCCAGACTTAATGGATGCTATGATGACCTCCTGTGGCTGAGACTTCCCACTCATTCATCCTCTACCGATTATGTAAACAAACATGGACAGGATCCTTATCTCAAACGGTGCTCTCATTAGAGACGTGACATGTTGTGCCCCATTTTGTATCTAAACCCTCCATTGGAAGTCAGCTGTTTGCATACAGTTGCTCTGAAGTGCCATTTCCCCCAGCACATTTGTGGGCCCAGGTGGCACTGAATAACAGTGCAGCTGCAAAACAGGAAGTGGAACGACCAATGGGTGGCCCACCAACAGGAAATATATTGATGTGGAAACATATTACCTCTAAATAACACCCTAGAACCTGTCTACATTAGTTAATAAGGGAGTTATTCTCATCTCCCGGGGCAGAGAGTGTGATAGTTTGCGCTCGGGAAAGTAAGTCAAGTCAATTCTTGGGTCAAAGTGAATGTTCATTGTATAAAAAGCTTGTCAGACAACAGCAGTGGTGTAGTGGAGGTACACGCCATATCAATTAATAAGGCGGTTGGAACAGATCAGAATGTTTATCTGAAAATGTTTAAATATTATTCATTCACATTTTAGGTGCAGCAATGTGTACAGGACGGCAGGACCATAACGAGGGTTTGAGTCGTTAGGTCCGGAAGGAGGGAATTCTCCCCAGGATATTCTTTGAAAGTTGAAGCTTGTTTACTGCATTTATATATAACGAAAATGCTATTTGGAGAACAGCAAAAACAAGCAAAAAGGACCCTTTCCATTACCACCTTGGCTGCTGTAGGTACGTTCAGCTATATTTAGCTATACAATGGTAATGCTATACCCCTGAAAGTGGTGAAATATGATAAATGATTCACACTGACACGTAGCATCAGTGACAAAACAAAAAAGTATGACATTTTGAAACTGTATTGTTTGAATTTAGATAGCATTTTAATATCGTCCTCTAGGGAAGATAGGCAATGTGGATATATTGATATATAGGTTTCAATATCTTATTTTTTTAAGTTCCTAACTTGTTTGATAAGATTGGTACAAGTTTAGGAACAACTGTGCTAACCTGTCTCTCTGCTTGCTTCCGCGATGACCTAGCTAAATGGCGCATGTGGAGGATGTGGACAGAGAAAGAAATGCATTGCTTTACAATGACCACCAAGGTGTATGCTTTCCATGCATACTAAATGTTTGCAATTTTGGTGACTTGACCTACATTACTCTATGAATGTGTCCATATTGCATGATTTATGGACTTTATTTTTTAATTTAACCTTTATTTAACTAGGCAAACCAGTTAAGAACAAATTAGAAACAGAGATGGAAACATTCGTTAGAAATGTAGAAAGAGGGGAGATCTAAAGATGCAACAACTATCATGGGTTGCTAATATGACTAGGATAATGCCTTTGGCTGCTAGACAAAGAAAGAAAGTTGAAAGAAATCCAGGAGAACAGGAGAAGACATATGAGGAAGTCTTTATAAAAGAATTGCCTCTATGTTTCTATGTTGGGCTTTTGGCTATAGACTACTTTGAAGCAAGGAAAGCCATGCCTCATAATATGAAGTAAAACGTCCAAGTTTCAAACTATTAAGGAACAGGAAAAATATAGAGACGATAATGATAGGCCTAACTGTCTTCTGTTAGATGGAAAGGCTTCACAAAAACCTTCTCTATTAAATGTTAATTCGCTACAAAGAAGCCTATGCCTACCTGGCAGAATTATATGATTATTTGCATCAATCCAGTGGCCATTTGTTTTGCAAACTGGGTAACTACACTCAGATCAATATGTATTACGTTTTTTCCTAGCTGAGGAAAGCTCAACTCTATTCTCTTATATTGAGGTGGAGTTGAGTTTGGTAACTGGTCGCGGGATTTGCTAGCAACAACATTGTGTCACCATCAGTAGCGGTGCGTGGGTAAAATCCCTGAGGATGCAAAGCCAAGCCAGTAAAAAGGCCATATTAACAACCTATGGTGTGATAATTGCGTTGTTTGCTCTATAACCCATTTCGCCACCGTGATATACAATTTACAAGGCCGTGACAACAAAAAGGCAACAGTCACACAGTGGCAGAATAAATTTAACTACACATACTTTTGTTTCATCACAAAACCGGAGAGCAACAAAGCAAATATACCATGTAACAAACATTCATATCACCTGCAGCATGGTCAAGCAAGTTAATGTTTTTCGACAGTTCACTAAACAACTAGTGATTTACAACCACAGAGTTACCGCAAGTCAGCACAAAGACAACAGGAGCACTGCCTCCGCTATTTCAGCACCATTTTAACATAACCTTTTAGACATCATCAAATCAACTAGGCTATACATGTTTAGTTTAATACACTGAAAACAAACTTAAAGATACCAAAAACAATTTAGTCCAATCAATTTAGCTAAATATCACGTCTGTCCATGGTATTGATTTCTGTCTCTATGTGTGTTTGTATGTTTGTGCAAGTAAAAAAAAAAAATTGTACGCGGATGCCATCCTGCTGTCTTTCATGTTGACGAAATGTTCTATGGCTCTGTCATTCAGTACACTTGTAGTTTTTGTTGTCATAGGCAACCTAGCTAAAATGCTTGCTAGCCTAGCTTCCTTGCATTGGCAATAATGAACTAGCTAAGTTAGTTAGTTAGTTAACGTGAGCCTGCTAGGCTACATCTAGTGGCACAACATATGAATCTATGTTTAGATCATAATCGTCATCATAATCATTGGCCTGTACAGAGAATTAAGTAAAAACCACAAGTCCAAATCCCCATCTCTATCCATGGTTTAGGAAAGGACTGATTTAGAAAGCTAGATACTGCACGACATCAACACAAGCAGACCAAAAACAGACACCTTTTTCTGAAAATGACATTTTACTTAGGAAGTGATTTGATTGGTATGAAGCCAAATCTAAACTGGCCTCCCTCGGAGGGCGTTTTGTTGCACCAGCACAACCCACTGTTGAGGTCAGCTCAAAGCTGATTTGGGTAATCCTTTCATTAAAAAAAATGATCAAGGAAGACTAAATGCTTGCTGGCATCAATCAATCAAACAAATGCTATGGTAAAAACATGTCATACTCTTTTGGTCCAGACAGCATCCGATACACGGGCTACACTGAGACAGAGGGGCTTGGTTTCCCCACCTCCAATGATTTCTCCGGTGAGATTCAGCCACTTGTGAATTGACAGAAAAATTATGAAAACACAGACAGAGACGAAAGATAAATGATTTCATAATTTATATAATTGTTTTATTGGTCAAATATTTGCCCTTGCCATCCATGAATACACGCCACTGGTCACCAGAAAAATTCTTGTAAAAATGTAAATTCTGAAAACACTTACCTGTACCTACAGTATGTTTGTCCTGTACAACCAAGGTCCTTTCGCGGGGTGCTGAAATTCATACTTTGAGTAAAAACTTTTATTGAATACAACCACCACCCTCATTTGTGTGGCTCAGCTCAGCGCGAATGTGCATGTGTCAAGTGAATTGTTCAGTGCTATTCGGATTTCCTTGGGACGTCCCTACCCTAAACCCTAACCTTCACTCTTACCCTAACCTTAACCATAAACCTTACCTAACCCTTCCAGGCACCCAACACCACTGGCCAACAGGTACATATTTGTCCTCATTTGATATATGCAGCTCAGTGTACATGAACCATATAAGTAGAATCTATGAACTCCCTGACCCACATCACCAAAAATATTGTTAACATATTGGAATGGGATTAGGTCCAGGGATGACCGGCAGTTTTACAGCCCAGAGCAGATATTTGTACTTCACATTTCTAAATATATAGTTAATATATTGGTTAACTTGGTTATTGTATTGGTTACAGTTAACATAGGGTTATAGGTAACGTATTGGTTGGTACAGTTAACATTTTGGTTATAGTTAATGTATTGGTTTTAGTTACCATTTTGGTTATAGTAACCGTATTGGTGAATATAGTTAACGTATTGGTTAGTAGAGGTAACGTATTACGTTGTGGGATGTCCTGGGATGATGCTTTGCAGGGAACATTTCAACAAGTTAGTATAGGTATCAGAGTCCTAATGTTGCTTCAAATAAACTAACAAAATCCGTTCCTAAATGTCTACACTAGTGTATTAAATAGTTATAACACTACCACTACTACTGTAATATCCCTGCTTGGGTTTGATGAACTGTTGTCCATTTCCAGAATTTAAACCTCTGTAATTATAGCTATTTGGGACCAGGAAATACAATTCCAAGAATAGTTTATCAGATAAACATAACCTCACCATAATGGACCTTTGGCAAAGGACCAACTAGAAAAAGACTAGTATTCCCATGTGTGCTGAACACTCTCGTTTCTTCCTTATTTCTGCCTTTAGCTGGCTGGACTTTTCCAACCCGAATCCAGCTGCTTCCCAACTAAAACCCTGCTGAGAAGGAGGATGTGTGTGTGCAGACAGGCGAGGTTAAGCACACATGGAAGCAGCTCATAGGAATGGGCTGGGAACAGAATCTATCATTCAGCGTCTGTCAAGGACTCACACCATAGCCTACATTTCGCGACAGATTTACTCCGTACAGGGGCCAAATCCATGACCTCACAAAAAGAGTCTAGGAACTGACCAATGGCATTGCTCCACCGATATGAATAGATAAAGTAACCCTATAGCATCATATTAGGATTTAGATTCGTAGAAAAAAAAACCGGAATATTATTGATTCATATTCAATCATAGAATAATGTTATATAAACTGTTACATCATATATTGTATCGGACAGCTATGGGAAGAGATATGGTTGTATTGCTTCTCGTTTTTTTCTTTTTAGGGCCAGTAAGAAAATCCCCAGCTGCCTGTGACTGTCGGCGTTGCGCCACTGTTTCTAAATAAACGCCAGATTTAACAGGATCTGTTATTGGGGACAGTGTACTGTAGCCTATGGTTTGCTGTATGAAGGGGCTAAACTCCAGCATATTGACCTGACATGTTTCCTGACCCCACAAGAATTCCAGGTCTCGCATGTTCCCCAGTTATTTTTGTAGGCTATTGGTACCTGTTGAATATCACTTACCACACCTAAGCAAAAACAAGAAACCTAGTGAGTGTGTTTATTACCATGGGATGACATCATACTTTGAATAATTGACAAACATAATTTTCATATTTAACCAACATAATTTGCATATTCCCCTCCCAACCCTTTACTCTAAAAAGGTACATTGCTTTCTCACCTTCATCTCAAACAATGGTCTAAACCAGGCAATGCTTTCTGTTTTTTCAGACTTAAAAAAAAAAAAAAAATATCAGTCAAATATGATTTAAACAACATACTGGTCAAATGTAAAATTGTAATTGTTTTTAATAAAGTCATAGGCTACTAGGGATAATGCATTTACTCTAATAATTTTTAATTACAAGTGTTAAGATTAGTTATTAAGTTTTGTGTTTGGGGTGTCACTGCTCGTTCCTGTCGCAGCGTGCGTTTGTTTTGCCTCAGTTCTGTGTGTGACATTCTAGACGTGAAGTTGTGAACACGTCAGTAAGTCTGTTGAACATTGAGTGAACGTCGACTGTCTTTCTTGCGCAGCAAACGCAAGTGCTGCATCAATAGACTCCTTAGCAGAACGCGAGGAGGACAGAGGGGTACTGTGACGGCGATTTTAGTAATGTCTCTTGAGAAATAACATTATAAGGTCTCTAAACATGACTTCGGTGTGGAAGAGACTTCAGCGTGTCGGCAAGAAAGCATCGAAGTTCCAGTTTGCGGTGACTTTTCAAGAACTGACAGTGGAATGCAGGAAGAAATGGTAAGTAAACATGCTTTTTTTTAGCCTTGATAAAATTGTCATGTCTGAACCGATAAAACGCAACCTCGTGGGACCTTTGTCACTGACTCTGTCCCCAGCTCGCGCTGTGATGTTTTAAGGTCATACTTTTAGATTCACATTTGGTTGGTGCAAAGCTATGTTGTCAGTTATAGGCTAAATGATGGTTTAATGTTGTCAGTTGCGTACTGCTATCACATTGTCTTCACCATTACTTTTTGTTGTTGATTGTACAAGTTTATACCATCAGTGCATCGTGCATTATACTGTACCGTACAGCTTTGGGTGAGCGTACGCCTTTGACAGCCAATACACTTCCGCATTTGCCCTTTTCCTTTTTTAATCATCGTCATGCGACAAGCATCCTAATTGACATTCAGTTATTCAGAGGGGAAGCATTACAACTGGTTGTTTGGAGGGTAAGCAATAGATGTGTCCAAATATAAAAATGTGTAAGCCTAAACTATGAAGTGTCACAGGTCTATAACAGGTGAATGAACTACGGGTGATGCTGTACGATGATGATGATGATGATGATGATGTCATTTATTCATGGTTCATCATCGTTGTCATCATCATCACCTGTAGTGCATATAATTCCCCCTTGTTCCAAGCAGACGTTATTATTTTTCGACCATACAGTGCATTCAGAAAGTATTCAGACCCCTTGACATTTTCCAAATGTTGTTACGTTAAAGCCTTTTTCTAAAATTGATTAAATTGTTTTTTTCCCCCTCATTAATCTATACACAATACCCCATAATGACAAAGTAAAAACTGTTTTTTAGAAATGTTTGCAAATGTATTACAAATGTAAAACTGAAATATCACATTTACATAAGTATTCAGACCCTTTACTCAGTACTTTGTTGAAGCACCTTTGGCAGCGATTACAGCCTCGAGTCTTCTTGGGTATGACGCTACAAGCTTGGCACACCTGTAGTTGGGGAGTTTCTCCCATTCTTCGCTGCAGATTCTCACACCTCTGTCAGGTTGGATGGGGAGCGTTCAAGTCCGGGCTCTGGCTGGGCCACTCAGGGACATTCAGAAACTTGTCCCGAAGCTACTCCTGCGTTGTCTTGGCTGTGTGCTTAGTGTCGTTGTCCTGTTGGAAAGTGAACATTCGACCCAGTCTGAGGTCCTGAGTGCTATGAAGCAGGTTTTCATCAAGGATCTCTCTGTACTTTGCTCCGTTCATCTTTCCCTCGATCCTGACTGGTCTCCCAGTCCCTGCCGCTGAAAAACATCCCCACAGCATGATGCTGCCACCACCATGCTTCACCGTAGGGATGGTGCCAGGTTTTCTCCAATGTCTAGTGTGATTTACTTTTGGTTGAGTTGTCAACTAACGTGAATTCAATGTGAAATCAACCAAGAATGTTCACCTTATCATAGGATTTAGCTTAAAAGTTAGGTGAAAAAAATAAGAAATTCCCTTACCTTGATGACTTTTTGCAAATCCAATCAGTTATCCATGTTGATTCAACGTCATCACGTAACATTTTTGTTGTGGAAATGATGCGGAAACAACGTTGATTCAACCAGTTCTTGCCCAGTGGGATGTTATTTCAGCATTCCAAGCTGATATTGTATCTCTTAGTCTAACCTAACCTAATATAATCATGTAATCAATAGCTCATGTGGAATAAAGACCGTCAGGCCCGGGTGAGGCAGAGTGCTATGCAGACCCTCTGACAACCCGATGCACTGCTGCATATGACTGCTGAGCAGCCAGGTGCTGAACACACACACGGCTGGGTTTTAACTAAAGTCAGTTCTTATGTATGCATGGAATGCGCGTACAGCCAGTGGTGCTGTGGCTGTGGTTCCTGTCTGGGCCCTGGGTCTGTATTAATTCCATTAGCATTACTCACACTGTACCTGGAATGTGCTTCCTCCAACCGCCCAGCCCTAGCAGACTACCTCCCTATCTCTCTACCCTCATTGTTGTAGTATACACCAACTTGACTAGTATCAGCATGTTCTTGGTATTGCTGTCTACCGAACCATTCTCCTATACCTAGTGTATGCATATTCAGCTTGATGATAACATCATTCAGTACAGTCTAATTTTAATGTTATAAGAGTCAAGCTTGACCCGTTTGAAAACGAGTCATCAATTGCATGGCTTTTATGACTGTTTGATGTATGAGATTAACACAAGTGGTGTTTTGTCGGCTGGTGATGGAGTCAGTATGTTTTGGTGATCTGACTCTTGGCAGCAAACTATGGTTCTGTATGGGCCTCTGCTTGTTCACTGTTTAGCAGTAATATCATGTGAAATCACAGACCACACAACATCACATCAGTCACTCAACAAGCCCCAGCAGGACAGCATTAAAAGGCCAATATCGGCAGTTAATATGGATGAAATGATATGTTGGTCCGACTCTACAGAGAATAGCAGTAATGTTACCAGACGTGGTGTACGTTTCCAGTTCGCAAGAAGAATGTGAAAAATGTGGATCAACTAGACAGGTCGTCCTGCTTAACTGATTAGTAAAGTGACTCTTCAGTTTGCAACAATAGAGGTGTGTGTGCGTACAGTGCATTCGGAAAGTATTCAGACCCCTTGACTTTTTCCATAATTTTGTTACATTACAGACTTATTCTAAAATATATATATTTTTAATAATCCTCATCAATCTACACACAATACCTCATAATGACAAAGCGAAAACAGGTGTTTAGACATTTGTGCAAATTTATACAAATAAAATAACTGAAATAACTTATTTACAAAAGTATTCAGACCCTTACAACCAACTAATTGCAGCATTACCGCAAAGCGGAAGGGGGGAAAGGTAAGGATCTTGTAAGTCGGCCTTGCATTAAAGACCAAAGTTGTGTAAAGAAAATTGTGATAAAAAAAATATACAGTATATCACAAAAGTGAGTACACCCCTCACATTTTTGTAAATATTTGAGTATATCTTTTCATGTGACAGCACTGAAGAAATGACACTTTGCTACAATGTAAAGTAGTGAGTGTACAGCTTGTATAACAGTGTAAATTTGCTGTCCCCTCAAAATAACTCAACACACAGCCATTAATGTCTAAACCGCTGGCAACAAAAGTGAGTACACCCCTAAGTGAAAATGCCCAAATTGGGCCCAATTAGCCATTTTCCCTCCCCAGTGTCATGTGACTCATTAGTGTTACACTGTCTCATCGCTACAACTCCCGTACGGGCTCGGGAGAGACGAAGGTCGAAAGCCATGCGTCCTCCGAAGCACAACCCAACCAAGCCGCACTGCTTCTTTAACACAGCGCGCCTCCAACCCGGAAGCCAGCCGCACCAATGTGTCGGAGGAAACACCGTGCACCTGGCCCCCTTGGTTAGCGCGCACTGCGCCCAGCCCGCCACAGGAGTCGCTGGAGCGCGATGAGACAAGGATATCCCTACCGGCCAAACCCTCCCTAACCCGGACGACGCTAGGCCAATTGTGCGTCGCCCCACAGACCTCCCGGTCGCGGCCGGCTGCGACAGAGACTGGGCGCGAATCCAGAGACTCTGGTGGCACAGCTAGCGCTGGGAGGCCTCACTTTTAGTAAAAAATGTTATCTTTAATTTACAATCTGTAGAAGCTATGAGAATAGAAAGGTTCAGTACTTTTGTGAAGCATCACAGCACAGTTGAAAAATATATGGCAAATAGAAATCCAATATGTATGATGTCAAGAGATAGATGGGAGGGGTTTGAAAGGAGCTGAAGGGTGGGACTAATAATAACAAGATAACAAATGTAAAATATACTGTGTCTGTAAAATGTATATAGGTTCAGAACTTTTGTGAAACAGCACAGTTAAAAATATATGGCAAATAGAAATCAAACTGGATGGAAAATCAGAAATAGTTGGGGAGAGGTTGAGGGTAGTGGAATGCAGGACTGAAAACAAACAAAATATAACTATTGTAAAATAAATTGTGTCCGTAAAGGTATATAGAGTTTATAAGCTAGTAGTAAAAGCCAAAGTGTTGTTGTCCATTAGTTTACTCCAATTAGGGGAGGGGTGGACGGGTTAATAAAGGAAATATATTTTAATAAGATATTTGTATGTGTGTGTATATGTACACTTGTCACGCCCTGACCATAGAGAGCTTTTTATTCTCTATGTTGGTTAGGTCCGGGTGTGACTAGAGGTGGGTCATCTAGGGGATTATGTTTCTATGTTGGGGATCATATTTAAGCAGCCATTTCCCCTGTGTGCTTTGTGCGATCTTGACTATGGATAGTTGCATGTTAGCACTATTGTTAACTTCACGTTTCTTTTTGAGATTTATTGTTTTTGTTTTTGCTGTGAGTTTCACCTAGAAATAATAAGATGTGGAACCCAGATCAGGCTGCACTTTGGTCCAGTTATTATGACGATCATGACAACACTAGCGTTCAAAAGTTTGGGGTCACTTAGAAATTTCCTTGTTTTTGAAAAGCACATTTTTTGTCCATTAAAATAACATCAAATGGATCAGAAATACAGTGTAAACACTGTTCATGTTGGAAATGAATATTGTAACTGGAAATGGCTGATTTTTAATGGAATATCTACATAGGCGTACAGAGGCCCATTATCAGCAACAATCACTTCTGTGTTCCAATGGCAAGTTGTGTTAGCCATTTAAAATTATAAACTTGGATTAGCTAACTGATCATTAGAAAACCCTTTTGCAATTATGTTAGCACAGCTGACAACTGTTGTCCTGATTAAAGAAGCAATAGAACTGGCCTTCTTTAGACTAGGTGAGTATCTGGAGCATCAGCATTTGTGGGTTCGATTACAGTCTCAAAATGTCCAGAAACAAAGAACTTTCTTCTGAAACTCCTCAGGCTATTCTTGTTCTGAGAAATGAAGGCTATTCCATGCGAGAAATTGCTAAGAAACTGAAGATCTCGTACAACGCTGTGTACTACTCCCTTCACAGAACAGCGCAAACTGGCTAACCAGAATATAAAAAGGAGTGGGAGACCCCGGTGCACAACTGAGCAAGAGGACAAGTACATTAGAGTGTCTAGTTTGAGAAACAGATGCCTCACAAGTCCTCAAATGGCTTAAATAGTATCCGCAAAACACCAGTCTCAACGTCAACAGTGAAGAGGCGACTCCGGGATGCTGGCCTTCTAGGCAGAGTTGCAAAGAAAAAGCCATATCTCAGACTGGCCAATGAAAATTAAAAATTTTGATGGGCAAATGAACACAGACACTGGACAGAGGAAGGTTGGAAAAAAGTGTTATGGACAGACAAATCTAAGTTTGAGGTGTTCAGTTCACAAAGAAGAACATTCGTGAGATGCAGAAAAAATGAAAAGATGCTGGAGGAGTGCTTGATGCCATCTGTCAAGCATGGTGGAGGTAATGTGATGGTCTGGGGATGCTTTGGTGGTGAAAAAGTGGGAGATTTGTACAGGGTAAAAGGGATCTTGAAGAAGGAAGGCTATCACTCCATTTTGCAACGCCATGCCATACCCTGTAGACGGCGCTTAATTGGAGCCAATTTCCTCCTACAACAGGACAATGACACAGCTCCAAACTATGCAAGAACTATTTAGGGAAGAAGCAGTCAGCTGGTATAATGTCTATAATGGAGTGGCCAGCACAGTCACCGGATCTAAACCCTATTGAGCTGTTGTGGGAGCAGCTTGACGGGTGAATGGGGTGAAATCTCTTCAGATTACCTGAAGAAATTGACAACTAGAATGACAAAGGTCTGCAAGGCTGCAGTTGCTGCAAATGGAGGATCGCCATTTACCTGTTGTTGTTGTCTTAGCTGTTTACCCATTGTTGTCTTAGCTCTCCCAATCAACACCTGTGATTGCTTTATGCCTCTCTCTAATGTCAATATGCATTGTATACTGTTGTTTAGGGTAGCTCTCATTGTTTTATTTTACTGCGGAGCCCCTAGTTCCGCTCAACATGCCTTAGATAGCTCCTTTGTCCCACCCCACACATGCAGAGACCCCACCTAGCTTAACTGGTGCCTCCAGAGATGCAACCTCTCTCATCGTCACTCAATGCCTAGGTTTACCTCCACTCTACTCGCACCCTACCATACCATTGACTGTACATTATCCCCTGAATCTATCCTACCACGCCCAGAAATCTGCTCCTTTTATTCTCTGTTCCTAACGCACTAGACGACCAGTTCTTATAGGCCTGGGTTAGCCTTATAGCCGTACCCTCATCCTACTCCTCCTCTGTTCCTCTGGTGATGTAGAGGTTAACCCAGGCCCTGTGTGTCCCCAGGCGCTCTCATTTGTTGACTTCTGTAATCGTAAAAGCCTTGGGTTCATGCATGTTAACATCAGAAGCCTCCTCCCAAAGTTTGCTTTAGCACACTCCGCCAACCCTGATGTCCTAGCCATGTCTGAATCCTGGCTTAGGAAGGCCACTAAATGTCTCATTTTCATCCCCAACTACAGCATTTTCCATCAAGATAGAACTGCTAAAGGCGGCAGAGTTGCAATCTACTGCAAAGATAGCCTGCAGAGTTCTGTCATACTATCCAGGTCTATGCCCAAACAGTTTGAGCTTCTAATTTAAAAAATGTATCTCTCCAGAAATAAGTCTCTCACTGTTGCCGCTTGTTATAGACCCCCCTCAGCTCCCAGCTGTGCCCTGGACACCATATGTGAATTGATTGCTCTCCATCTATCTTCAGAGTTCGTACTGTTAGGTGACCTAAATTGAGATATGCTTAACACCCAGGTCGTCCTACAATCTAAGCTAGATGCCCTCAATCTCACACAAATTATCAAGGACCCTACCAGGTACAACCCCAAATCCGTAAACATGGGCACCCTTATAGATATCATCCTGACCAACTTGCCCTCTAAATACACCTCTGCTGCCTTCAACCAGGATCTCAGTGATCATTGCCTGCATCCGTTATGGGTCCGCGGTCAAACGACCACCCCTCATCACTGTCAAACGCTCCCTAAAACACTTCTGCTAGCAGGCCATTCTAATCAACCTGGCCCGGGTATCCTGGAAGGATATTGACCTCATCCCGTCAGTAGAGGATGCCTGGTTGTTCTGTAAAAGTGCTTTCCTCTCCATCTTAAATAAGCATGCCCCTTTCAAAAAATGTAGAACTAAGACAGATATAGCATTTGGTTCACTCCAGACTTGACTGCCCTTGACCAGCACAAAAACATCCTGTTGCACTAGCATCGAATAGTCTGCCAGTCCCTGCCACTGAAAAACATCCCCACAGCATGATGCTGTTACCACCATGCTTCACCGTAGGGATGGTGCCAGGTTTCCTCCAGAGTTCCTCTGTGGAAATGGAAGAACCTTCGGAAGGCCAGATGGAAGCCACTCCTCAGTAAAAGGCACATGACAGTTCGATTCTCTGGTCTGATGAAACCAAGATTGAACACTTTGGCAGACTGGCAGACTAGTCAGGATTGAGGCAAAGATAAATGGAGCAAAGCACAGAGAGATCCTTGATGAAAACCTGCTCTAGAGCTCTCAGGACCTCAGACTGGGGGCGAAGGTTCACCTTCCAACAGGACAACGACCCTGAGCACACATCCAAGACAACACAAGAGTGGCTTCGGGACAAGTCTCTGAAAGTCCTTGAGTGGCCCAGCCAGATCTCAGACTTGAACCCGATCAAACATCTCAGGAGAGACCTGAAAATAGCTGTGCTGTGACGTTCCCCATCCAACCTGACAGAGCTTTAGAGGATATGCAGAGAAGAATGAGAGAAACTCCCCAATTACAGGTGTGCCAAGCTTGTAGCGTCATACCCAAGAAGAGTCGAAGCTGTAATCCCTGACAAAGGTGCTTTAACAAAGTACTGGGTAAAGTGTCTGAATACTTATGTAAATGGGATATTACAGTTTTTATATTTAATACATTTGCATAAATTTCTAAAAACCCTTTTTTACTTTGTCATTATGGGGTATTGTGTGTAGATTGATGAGGAAGAAAGCCATTGAATCAATTTTAGAACAAGGCTTTAACGTAACAAAATGTGGAAAAAGTCAAGGGGTCTGAATACTTTCCGAGTACACCGTATGTCCTGGTTCGTTCTGCACGTTCTCTCCAAATACAGAGCATTAGTCTGTCAAGTGTTTTTCCTCAGGAATGCATGCTGGGAGTGGGAACAAAAACATACACTCATGTGACAGGATGTAATATGAAAATCGTACAGATGATCTCTTATAACACCGTGACCTATAAGATGATGTGGTCCCATTCACACAACTATGGTTATTTCCCTTAGGCTACTTGGTATAACTACCTCTGTAAACACTTGTTTCAGTGGCATCAGCATGTTGAGTGACCCAATTAGGTGACAGGTCAGTCAGTGACAAACTCGGGTTACTTACCGACCATTACGTCTCATGTATTTCCCAATTAGGTACCTTCATTGTGCAACACATCAGTGCTTAAGTTGGGCAGGTCCTAAAATGTTCTACTGCTTGAGTACCGGCACCTCTTATATAATATTGTCTCTAGAAAAGTACAGAAACCGTACAATACATCTCCAAAGGTAGACTGTGGTTTGCAACAACTCTAGAGCGCGTTGCTGGTAGGTGTATGTGGCAGGCTGATATTTAGCTGGCATTGTGTGGGGCAGGCTGATATTGGGCTGGCAGGTGTATGTGGCAGGCTGATATTTAGCTGGTGTTGTGTGGGGCAGGCTGATATTGGGCTGGCATTGTGTGGGGCAGGCTGATATTGGGCTGGCAGGTGTATGTGGCAGGCTGATATTTAGCTGGCGTTGTGTGGGGCAGGCTGATATTGGGCTGGCATTGTGTGGGGCAGGCGGATATTGGGCTGGCGTTGTGTGGGGCAGGCTGATATTTGTCTGGCAGGTATATGTGGCAGGCTGATATTGGGCTGGCGTTGTGTGGGGCAGGCTGATATTGGGCTGGCGTTGTGTGGGGCAGGCTGATATTTGTCTGGCAGGTGTATGTGGCAGGCTGATATTGGGCTGGCATTGTGTGGGGCAGGCTGATATTTGGCTGGTGTTGTGTGGGGCAGGCTGATATTGGGCTGGCGTTGTGTGGGGCAGGCTGATATTGGGTTGGCGTTGTGTGGGGCAGGCAGATATTTGCCTGGCAGGTGTATGTGGCAGGCTGATATTTAGCTGGCATTGTGTGGGGCAGGCTGATATTTAGCTGGCGTTGTGTGGGGCAGGCAGATATTTGCCTGGCAGGTGTATGTGGCAGGCTGATATTTAGCTGGCATTGTGTGGGGCAGGCTGATATTTGGCTGGTGTTGTGTGGGGCAGGCTGATATTTGGCTGGTGTTGTGTGGGGCAGGCTGATATTGGTCTGGCAGGTGTATGTGGCAGGCTGATATTTAGCTGGCATTGTGTGGGGCAGGCTGATATTTAGCTGGCGTTGTGTGGGGCAGGCAGATATTTGCCTGGCAGGTGTATGTGGCAGGCTGATATTTAGCTGGCATTGTGTGGGGCAGGCTGATATTTGGCTGGTGTTGTGTGGGGCAGGCTGATATTGGCCTGGCGTTGTGTGGGGCAGGCTGATATTTGGCTGGCGTTGTGTGGGGCAGACTGATATTGGGCTGGCAGGTGTATGTGGCAGGCTGATATTTAGCTGGCGTTGTGTGGGGCAGGCAGATATTTGCCTGGCAGGTGGGTGAGTTAGCAGTTAACCTAATGGTTAAGCCCCACCATTCCACAGGTCTATTTCTGTGGCCCCCCACCACCTCACCTTTCCCCCAGCCTCCTCCACTTTGCCCCCACCACCTCACCTTTCCCCCAGCCTCCTCCACTTTGCCCCCACCACCTCACCTTTCCCCCAGCCTCCTCCACTTTGCCCCCACCACCTCACCTTTCCCCCAGCCTCCTCCACTTTGCCCCCACCACCTCACCTTTCCCCCCACCACCTCACCTTTCCCCCCACCACCTCACCTTTCCCCCAGCCTCCTCCACCTTGCCCCCACCACCTCAACTTTCCCCCAGCCTCCTCCACTTTGCCCCCACCACCTCCACTTTGCCCCCACCACCTCACCTTTCCCCCCACCACCTCACCTTTCCCCCAGCCTCCTCCACTTTGCCCCCACCACCTCACCTTTCCCCCCACCACCTCACCTTTCCCCCCACCACCTCACCTTCCCCCCCACCACCTCACCTTTCCCCCAGCCTCCTCCACCTTGCCCCCACCACCTCACCTTTCCCCCAGCCTCCTCCACCTTGCCCCCACCACCTCAACTTTCCCCCAGCCTCCTCCACTTTGCCCCCACCACCTCACCTTTCCCCCCACCACCTCACCTTTCCCCCAGCCTCCTCCACTTTCCCCCCACCACCTCACCTTCCCCCCCACCACCTCACCTTCCCCCCCACCACCTCACCTTCCCCCCCACCACCTCACCTTTCCCCCCACCACCTCACCTTCCCCCCACCACCTCACCTTCCCCCCACCACCTCACCTTTCCCCCAGCCTCCTCCACTTTGCCCCCACCACCTCACCTTTCCCCCAGCCTCCTCCACCTTGCCCCCACCACCTCACCTTTCCCCCAGCCTCCTCCACCTTGCCCCCACCACCTCACCTTTCCCCCAGCCTCCTCCACTTTGCCCCCACCACCTCACCTTTCCCCCCACCACCTCACCTTTCCCCCAGCCTCCTCCACTTTGCCCCCACCACCTCACCTTTCTCCCAGCCTCCTCCACTTCCCCCCCACCACCTCACCTTTCCCCCCACCACCTCACCTTTCCCCCCACCACCTCACCTCACCTTTCCCCCCACCACCTCACCTCACCTTTCCCCCAGCCTCCTCCACCTTGCCCCCGCCACCTCACCTTTCCCCCAGCCTCCTCCACCTTGCCCCCACCACCTCACCTTTCCCCCCACTACCTCACCTTTCCCCCAGCCTCCTCCACCTTGCCCTTACTCTCCGATCCTCCCAGCTTCAATAACTGGCCTGCAACATGAGAGAGGCCCATCCTGTCCAGTCATACTGTTTACTCTCTCCTTACTCTCTACCTTCCTACTTCTCTCATCCTCAGCCAGCAAACAAGTAGTGAGTTACTCACAGGCAGTTCAACTTTTAAGAACCTATGTTCATTCTAGCATACTAAGAAGACTTAAGAGTACATTCTGTTACATTTCCACATTCCACAATAGCCTGTTGCTTGTTTTCTGTCGGAGTCGTCCGGACTGACTATCTTGCTGACTCTCACTATTGGTTCTTGTTATTGGGAGATGAAAGCAGGTCAACAACATGGCACTAGGTTATTTCACATCCACACAACGAATCTCTTCTAGGATTACATAATAGCTGATCCAGTCTAGAATAGGTCTGTTGGTAGACAACCATCTTTGTGTGACGTACAGGTAGGAGGAGGTAGCTGGCCGCAGCTGCTGGAGACAAGGTGAAGTATTGTGGCCTGACGGTTGCTAGGGACCACACCCTCCAGTAATAGGGCCCTGAGGACTGTAATCACACAAGTGAGAAAAAAAACATGTCCAAGCTGGGTTTTGTTCAGTAGGGAGCAAGGAGGTGTGAAACATGGAGTGAAACATGGAGGTTCTACCTACCCCAAACGTGTCCAATGAGGATGTTTTAGAAAGTTTTTGCTACAGTGGGACCTGCTGAACACTAAAATCATCATGTGTCTCATAGCAGAGGCAACCAGAGGAGGCATCCTCTCTGACACTCAGGCTGTAGTTAGTTTGTTGATGTTGATCCCATTGTGGAGTTCATTCTATACCTCAGTCTGTTAGTTAGAGCTTTGATTATTTCAATCAGATGTGTAGTGCCAGGGCAAAAACCAAAACGTGCACTCGGGGGCAGGACCAAGTTTGGGAAACTCTGAGTTACAGCCCTGAACAGAGTCACAAGATGGCTGACGCTTCCCCTCCTTCTCTTGTGTTTACGCAGCAGACAGATGTGTGTGTGTGTGTGTGTGTGTGTGTTTGTATTTGAGAGAAGGCCAACGGGTCATTTCTTAAGCTTTTATCTTAGTGTCCCTTAATTCCAAACACTTTATGGGGGGGGGGGGGGGATTCATAAACCCTTTACTTAGTCCACGTTTTGTTGTGTGACAGCCTGAATTCAAAATGGGTAATAAATCTACACACAATACCCGACAATGACCAAGTGAAAACATGTTTTTAAAAATGTTTGCAAATGTATTGAAAATTAAATACAGAAATATCTAATTTACATTAGTATTCACACCCCTGAGTCAATATACGTTAGAATCACATTTGGCAGCAATTACAGCTGTGAGCCATTCTTGGTAAGAGCTTTGAACACCTAGATTTGTACAATTTTTGCCAATTATTATTTTCAAGCTCTGTCAAATTGGTGGTTGATCATTGCTAGACAACAATTTTCAAATCTTGCCATACATTTTCAAGCAGATTTAAGTCAAAACTGTAACTCGGCCACTCACTGTCTTCTTGGTAAGCAACTCCAGTGTAGATTTGGCCTTGTGTTTGAAGTTATCGTCCTGCTGAAAGGTGAATTAATCTCCCAGTGTCTGGTGGAAGCAGACTGAACCAGGTTTTCCTTTAGGATTATGCCTGTGCTTAGCGCCATTCTGGAAATGTTTTATCCTGAAAAACTCCCCAGTCCTTAACAATTACAAGCATAACCATAAGATGATGCAGCCACCACTATACTTGCAAAATATGGAGAGTGGTACTCAGTAATGTGTTGTATTGAATTTTCCCCAAAGTGAATTGCTTTTCCACATTTTTTGCAGTACTACTTTAGTGCCTTGTTGCAAACAGGATGCATATTTAGAAATATTTGTATTCCTTCCTTTTTTTCACTCTGTCAATTAATTTAATATTGTGGAGTAACTACAATGTTGTGGACCCATCCTCAGTTTTCTCCTATCACAACCATTAAACTGTAATTATTTTAAAGTCAACATTGGCTTCATGGTGAAATCCCTGAGTGGTTTCCTTCCTCTCCAGCAACTGAGTTAGGAAAGACACCTGTAACTTTGTAGTGACTGGGTGTATTGATACACCATCCAGTGTAGTTAATAACTTCACCCTGCTCAAAGGGATATTCAATGTCTGCTTTTTTAAATTTTCACCCATCTACCAATAAGTGCCCTTCTTTGTGATAGATATAGAACTTTATGAACTCAGCAGCTCCCGCTTTCTCCCGTTGTGCTATTTACAAACAAACACGTGACTGGCTCAACTGTTCTGGGGAACTACGGTAAGCTTCATAATGTAAAATAATGTGACAGGTGAAATGAAGAGCGCGATCTGCTTTATCTCCTAACGTATTGCACAAGTTGACTGCAGGTAAATATTCACATTTATTGAACAACTTCAAATAAATAGTTTTGACGGTATTGACGGTATTGAAAAATCATCCTGTGGCTTTTTCCAAATAGCCCAGTATTGTGGTATATATGAAGAATGCAAGGTAGCCTTGTGGTCAGAGCGTTGGACTAGTAACTGAAAGGTTGCAAGATTGAATCCCCGAGCTGACAAGGTACAAATCTGTTGTTCTGCCCCTGAACAAGGCAGTTAACCCACTGTTCCTAGGCCGTCATTGAAAATAAGAATTTGTTGTTAACTGACTTGCTTGGTAAAATAAATGTATATCTATTATTACCTGAAGTGGGTTAGATAATCAAATACTGCATTTTCAAAGGAAACACTGATCCCTCAGGGCACAGATGTTAGATTAACATTTATTCCACATTGGTTCAACGTCACTGGTTGAAACAACATTGATTCAACCAGTGTGTGTGCCCAGTGGGATATCCTAGTTTATGTTAGGGCGATCCCACACCAGCATGGCCAGAATTGTTTTGGGGGGTATCTCAGATTGTTCTGGTAATTCTCACATAAGAACTTAATTGGGAGGAAGGATGTTTAACATCGTTTTTACATTTGTATCACAAACCATTTTTGGGAAAATCATGGCCAACTTAGGCTCTTTTTCAGACCTATACAATCCTGCTTCCTGTAAGACCCAATGATCGGTGAACCGTACATGATACAGACAAACCATTGTCATTATACTCATAATAGTGGGTTTTAAAATATGAAGTATGTCTATATTGTGAGAAAATAAATATACACATTCATTTATTCAACATTACAAATATTAATATCTCAAAAGTACCCTTTTTTTTTGATGTTGCTAATTTGAGACATATTGTTTGGAATACTCTTCAAACACATCAAATATACAGAGTGTGCTTTCTGCTACTTTTTGAAGAAGTTCTACATTAGAAATTGACATCACAGCCCTCCTGTAGGATTACACATTCAGCAAATCACCAGCAGAGGGAGGTCCCATTGAATCCATTTTCCCATTCAGCTGTGTTGGTTGTGGTCATAAAATGTAGCAGAGAGCCCACTCTAGACATTTGATGCACTTGTAGAGTATTGTAGGCCAACAGTATATGTCTAAAAAGGGCCTAAAATGGCCTCATGATTTTCTGAAAGATGCTCATGTAAAAACATACGAAATTGGGGTGAGAAATTCTCACAATTAAGTGAGAATTGGCAGAAAAATCGGAGTTACCAAAAATATTTCCGGCCTATGCTGGCATGGAATCAGCCTTAAGCGTTAACAGTGCTAATGTATGCTTATACATTGTTTTTTTTTACCCCTTTTTTCTCCCTAATTTCGTGGTATCCAATTGGTAGTAGTTACAGTTTTGTTTCATCGCTGCAACTCCCCTATGGACTCGGGAGAGGCCAAGGTCAAGAGCCATGCGTCCTCCATAAACACAATCCAACCTAGCTGCACTGCTTCTTGACACAATGCCCATCCAACCCGGAAGCCAGCCGCACCAATGTGTTGGAGGAAACACCGTACACCTGGCGACCGGCCCGCCACAGGAGTCGCTAGTGCGCGATGAGACAAGGATATCCCTGCTGGCCAAACCCTCCCTAACCCGGACGACGCTGGGCCAATTGTGCGCCGCCCCGTGGGCCTCCCGGTCACGGCCGGCTGAGACAGAGCTCGAACCCAGAATCTCTGGTGGCACAGCTAGCACTGCGATGCAGTGCCTTAGACCACTGCGCCACCCGGGAGGCTTGCTTAAACATTCTTAATGTATGCTTATACAATGCTTATGTGTGCTTATACAGTGTTAATGTGTGCTTATACAGTGTTAATGTGTGCTTATACAGTGTGTATGTGTGCTGATACAGTGTGTATGTGTGCTTATACAGTGTGTATGTGTGCTGATACAGTGTATGTATGCACAATGCTTATTATGTGTACTTCCTCATTTTTTTTCTTACAGGCAGCCAGACAAACTGAGAGTAGTATGGAGCAGGAGAAACCGGAGAAATTGCACCAAGGTAATATGGGGAAGGAACTTCATTCAACAAGTAGACTAGTGACATATGTAGGCCTGTTTGTCTAGCACTTGTCATCACGATAAAGTGTGATAAGGCCCCTACTGTGTGTAGCCTATAAGGTGAAAGGTCAGATTATCTGGTGTTTGAGGAAATGGAACCATGTATACGTAGAAGTGTGGTATGTTTTGAGTTCAGACATAAATCATTCTGGCTTTATTCATCACAGTAATTGCTTCATTAATCACATCACATTTAAGGTGCACTATGCAGAAATCACTCCGCCATTTCCTGGTTGCTAAAAGTTTATGTGTCAAAATATGCAAGTATAGTGTAGAGAATTATTGTACCATCTAACCGCTGTGAAATATCTTTTCCATAACCAAAAATATTCTATTTCCAGCTGTTTGAAGCTGGTGTACAAAAACAAAAGTAAAAGACGCAAAAACCAAACTTAAGAACGGGAAGCATAGAAATATCGCACATAGAATAGATCTACAGTTTCATACACTTGCTTTCAATGAGAATGACAGAACTATAACTCCCATTTCTATGTGAATTTGGTCGGGTCGCCCAAAAAGTGACATAGTGCAGCTTTAAGCTTAGTTGCTTATAGTCACAATGTGTTCATTATTTATCACGTTCAACACTCTACAAGCCACACGTGACTTATTCAGTATACACTACAATTCATATGTATGACTGGGTTCCCCCAGTCAGCGTATTATCAGATCCTTTCCCTGACTTGATATTTACCCCATTTCCTCAGCTGCATGGGTGGCAGCCTGGCATCAAGAACCCCTACAGGGGCACGGTGGTGTGGCAGGTGCCCGAAAACCTGGACATCACCGTCACACTCTTCAAGGTATGGAATCTCACCCCTGGAAAGATGTGTGCAAATGATTGGGAAATGATTGAGATGAATCTGTGTTTGGATGGACAAAACATGTTTCCTTATTCTCAAAATCGCTCTTCTTTTAGGACCCGACTGCAGATGAATTTGAAGACAAGGACTGGACATTCATCATTGAGAATGTGAGTCTTTTTGTCTGATGTGGTGGCATTAATAGATGTTTCTATTAATTAGAATTTTGAGTCAAAACACACATACATACACATTGAGTGTTTAAAGTTTGACAGAGCTGTTGCGAATGACATAGTGCATGCTACAAAAACATTTCCTGGGTTTAAGCCTTTTAATACAGTTTAAGAAAAACATTTCCTCTTGACTATACCAAAGTATTGGATTTAAACAGCATCAGTAGGAAAGCCTGAGTTAACCCCTGACCTTTTCCCCGCAGGAGACTAACAAGGGCCACAGGAAGGTGCTGGCGTCGGTGGACGTCAACATGAAGAAGTTTGCCAGCGCCACGCCTGCCCAGTACGACCTGACACTGAAGCTCAAGCCCCTGTCTGTGAAGGTGGTGGAAGCCACACTCAAACTGACCTTGACCTGCGTCTTCCTCAAAGAGGGAAAGGCCACGTGAGTTGCCATTTATCTAATCAATCATGCTTATCACAGGCTAACCGTATTATGTCGAGTCCCTTGGCTACTAAAATGTTTACCGTAATATGTCAAGTAGACAGAGATTGAGATACTAAATGGTTTACCACATTATGTGAAGTAGAAAAAGCCTTGAGTCCACGGTCTCTCAACAAAGCTTACCGTTAAAAAAACAAAGCTTTGTGATGGTGTATAACCTTTTGAGTTGGACATTACTGACCTGTAACATTATAGTCAGTTAATGGTGTTTAATGATTAGTCATATACAGTCAATTAGACAATATTACTGTTTCTGGATGAGTTATGATACAAGGCTTCTTCCTTTGTAATCCAACAGAGATGAGGACATGCAGAGTCTGGCCAGTCTGATGAGCCTGAAGCAGAGTGACATCGGCAACCTGGACGACTTCAACGATAGTGACGAGGAGGAGGACGAGAGGAGGGTCAGCATCGGAGCCGGCATGGGCCCCGCCACTCCTGTCACAGGTAGTGGTCTCTACACATATGACAAGTCATCAGATCTCGCTTTCCAGGATCGAGTCAAGACAGAGAAGAATGTGTATGAGACCGAGACACTCAAAATGCTCTGGTCTTGAGTTCTGCCACACTGATAAATACAGTAGCTTTGTGCAGTACTAACCTTGCATGCACACCGGAAAACACAAGCCCACTTATCCACTCCATCTCACAGGTAAACAACACTGCCATAGGAGATGCAAATCTCTTTCCACGCCAAATCTCTTTCCACGCCAAGCTTCCCTTTCCGTAATAAATCAATATCCTTTCCTTCGTTTTCTTTTCTTTAATATTTTCCTCTTCCTTCCTTCCCTTCCTTCAACTCTGAAAGCACCCACGAGAAGAATACGTGATCAGGCATGGAGGCCTGTGATTGACCCAAAGCCCCCAGGTAACTTCCTGTTTCCGCCCCTGCTCCCGCCTCCTATGAATCCTGATTGGATCTTTTACCTGGCTCTGGTCCTATCCCCTCTCCTCCTATATAACATCCCATCCCTCATTTCAAATGTTAATATTTATGTGTTATAAGCGTTTATCTAAATATTGATCATCAAACTATTCACATCATTTGTATGGTTTGCGCTGTTCTTTGAAGGGAGTAGTACACAGCGTTGTACGAGATCTTAATTTTCTTGGCAATTTCTCGCATGGAATAGCCTTCATTTCTCAGAACAAGAATAGACTGACGAGTTTAAGAAGAAAGTTATTTGTTTCTGGCCATTTTGAGCCTGTAATCAAACCAACAAATCTGATGCTCCAGATACTCAACTAGTCTAAAGAAGGCCAGTTGTATTGCTTCTTTAATCAGGACAACAGTTGTCAGCTGTTCTAACATAATGGCCAAAGGGTTTTCTAATGATCAATTGGCCTTTTAAAATGATCAACTTGGATTAGCTAACACAACGTGCCATTGGAACACAGGAGTGATGGTTGCTGATAATGGGCCTCTGTACACCTTTGTAAAATCTAAAAAACACCTACAAATCAGCCGTTTCCAGCTACAATAGTCATTTCCAACACGAACAATGTCTACACTGTATTTCTTATCAATTTGATGTTATTTTAACAGACAAAAACATGATTTTCTTTCAAAAACAAGGACATTTCTAAATGACCCCAAACTTTTGAACGATAGTGTAAGTAAACAAATTAGTAGTCGTTTCAATAACTGTTTGAAGTGATGGAATCTGTTACGTGTTAATCTTTATAGTTACACAATATGGATTCCTAAGGTATCCTACACCCATAAGAGCTCACCTTTTCCTTTTAAATTCCTATCAAGTATCTATAAAAAAAGTACTATAATTAAACTGTGGGACTGAATACTGGGGCCTGACCAGGAATTCTGGTCCCTGGTTTGTTGGGATGGGACTAGGATTTAATCATTTATAATGAAGGGTTACAGTGAGAGAAAACATTTATTTGAGCAACTGTACAGTTTGAATGTCTGGGATGAGTATTTGAGTACTATCCCTATCCGTTTCTTATCTACTTTCATTCTTCCCCTCTTTCCTTTTCTCACTTCCTCTTCCCTGCTGTTCTCGTTTTCCCTCCTCTCTTTTCTCTGGAACCCTCTTCCTCAACTGCATTTCACCTCTTTTAATGTTTTTGATACCTGTATATCTCTATTGTCTCTACTTTCTCTTCTGTTCTCTCCTGCATCTGTCCTCCTTTCTATCTGCTGCTCCAACTCTTTTCTTTCTTCCTCTTTTTTCTGCCCATCACCTCAACCTCCCCGCCTCCCTCTTTCTGCCCATTATCTCTCCTCGCACCCCGCCCTCATCTCTGACCCCACCCTGCCTCCCTCTTTCTGCCCATCATCTCTCCTCCCACCCCGCCCTCATCGCTGACCCCACCCCGCCTCCCTCTTTCTGCCCATCATCTCTCCTCCCACCCCGCCCTCATCTCTGACCCCACCCCGCCTCCCTCTTTCTGCCTATCATCTCTCCTCCCACCCCGCCCTCATCTCTGACCCCACCTCGCCTTCCTCTTTCTGCCCATCATCTCTCCTCCCACCCCGCCCTCATCTCTGACCCCACCCCACCTTCCTCTTTCTGCCCATCATCTCTCCTCCCACCCCGCCCTCATCTCTTTCACCCAGCTGCCAGTGAGATAGATTGGAGTCGCTCTATTGGCACTGTCTCTACCATCTCACTCCTGTCACGTCCCCCTCTGCCCCGCCTCCCCCCCCCTGCCGCCCACTCCCGACTCAACACCGACCCCGAGGGCACTACTCACCCGGCACGACCCTCCCCCTATCCCTACCAAGTGCCAGCCTTTGTCTGCTCCCACTCACCTGCACTGCCAGAAATCATTCCAGCCCGCCGCTGGCTCAGGTACTGGCAAACAGACTGACTGACTCACGGTCTTATCACTGTGGTTTTGAATCACAGACCACACCTATTGTAATAAGTAAATAGTCAAGTTGCAGATTTTATTCAAGGAGTGAATACCCGCAGGTTTCATTCTGTGCATAGCGTTAGCTAGTACATCAGGTAGAATATTTGTTTGACATTCATTCTGTGCATAGCGTTAGCTAGTACATCAGGTAGAATATTTGTTTGACATTCATTCTGTGCATAGCGTTAGCTAGTACATCAGGTAGAATATTTGTTTGACATTTGATAAATGATTGGAGGTTGATTGCTTTAAAGAGAAGAGAGAGTTCTGAGAAATTGAGAGAGGCATTTGTTGTTTGGGAATTCTGACTCATGGGAAGACATTAAAGGGGCCTCAGACTTGTTATATAATGTAATGGTCTGAGGCCCCCCCTGCTGTTTAAAACAGTTTAGCCACAGCAAGATTGAGAAAAACATGTCGACAGATTCCTGGAGGAATGAACTGAATGATGTCCTGAATGTGCTGAATTACCTTTAGACATACACAGGTCTGGAATACTTATTTTCTCCACTGACCGAAATGCTAGCCGTTGAAAGTTTATTGTTGAGGTTGCCGGGGGCGATTGCCTCATTTCCATAGCAACTGTCCTAACTCGCAGTGAATTTGTTCATCAAGGCGGTGACATATTTTATGGTTTCTGGCATTGGTCCATTTACTTCCTGTCATGACTGTTGCTAGGGAAGTGAGGTCGCAGTTAATAGGGCTGTTCAGGGAGATTTTTGGACACACTAGAGGAATGCTTCTTTGCTGGATTTATATGTGGAGTCGTTTAGTTGTTGAGTACTTTACTTTATTTAGACTAGTTTGAAGAGAAAGCATGTTCTTTTTTTGAGAACATTTAGCCAAGCTTAATGACAAAGTATTTTCTGTATTTTCTCTGTACTGGTCGGAGTACTTTTAACTCCATTAAGAAAAACCAGTGACAGGGACTTAAATCTATGACGTTCTCCACAGATGTGGGAGGGCCCTTATTGGTATATTTCCCAGCATGCTCTGTTGCAGGTTTGTTTCAATATCTGTGTTTTCGCATGAGCATTGATTGTTTTTTATGGATTCATGGATTTTATTGGATTCATAGCAACCGTTAGTTGTTGGTGGAGGTAGTCTTCATGTAGTATATTTTCTAACCTACTCTCCGGCATTTTAAATGCAAGTTGTGAGTGATGGAAAAGTGATGGATATCCAACAGAGGTTGTCCAACAGAGATTGGATATCACATTGCAAACCACCCTTATAACACAAAGGAAGTCAACTGAAACAGAAATGGACTTTGCTGTAGTTGATTTTTTAAATGAAAAACACAGAAAAGTGTAAAATGGCAAGGGAGTTGGTTAAAAACGACAGTGAAAACAGTAACATGGCAATTGGAGTTAAATTTAAGAAACTCTCTGAGAGTTGGATGTTTACTCCATTTAGTGTCGTTTTAACTCCAAAAAAATCAACACCATGACCAGAGTACTTCTAACACAAAATAGGGGTGGGACCATATAAACCCCAAAATATTGTTCACTTTGACTCTCTAGAAGTTGAATTAACTCTTGCAATTTTACTCTCTCCTCTACCGTTTTTTCTCAGTGCCCATATCTGTAGCCCGGAAGCCCCCTGGCTTCCAGAGTGACCCGACTCTGGACCCTGTGTAACGGCTGTCTAATGCCTCCTCCTCGGATGAGGAGGAGGAGTAAGGGTCGGACCAAAACGCAGCGTTGTATGCAGACATAATGGAATTTATTAAAGAAAGACGAAACACGAAAACTCTTACACAAACTACAAAACAACAAACGACGTAGACAGACCTGAACTTGAGAACTTACATATAGACACAAAGAACGCACGAACAGGAAAGACTAGCCAAACGAACGAACAAACGAAACAGTCCCGTGTGGTGCAACAGACACAGACACAGGAACAATCACCCACAAACAAACAGTGTGAACAACCTACCTTAATATGGTTCTCAATCAGAGGAAACGTCAAACACCTGCCTCTAATTGAGAACCATATCAGGCAACACATTTAACCCAACATAGAAACAGATAACATAGTATGCCCACCCCAACTTACGCCCTGACCAACTAAACACATACAAAAACAAGGAAAACGTGACACCCTGACACCCTTTTCTTCTCTAACCACCCATATACAATCCCTCTATTTCGCCCTCTTCTCCCTCTATTTCTCCCTCACATCCTTCTATTTCTCCCTCACATCCTTCTATTCTCCCTCACCTCCCTCTATTTCTCCCTCACATCCTTCTATTTCTCCCTCATCTCCTTCTATTTCTCCCTCACATCCCTCTATTTCTCCATCACATCCTTCTATTTCTCCCTCATCTCCTTCTATTTCTCCCTCACATCCTTCTATTTCTCCCACACATTCTATTTCTCCCTCACATCCTCTCTCCTGCCCCTCTTTTTCTCAAACTTGTGCCTTATTTTAATCCCTTGTTACCGGTCCCTCCCCGAATTCTTCCCCTTCTCATCCCTCCCTCCATTCTTCCCCTTCTCATCCCTCCCTCCATTCTACCCCTGCTCATCCCTCCCTCACAGTTCCTTGGTAGAGTGAATGGAGGCCGCCCAAAACCCAGGCCCCTCTGGCCCAGCCGGGCCAGATTTCTGCACCCCTCTCCCCCTGAGCCAGTAGAGCTGGTGCCCCTGGAGCAGACAAAGGAGAGCATGGCAACATGTAATCCTGCTTTGTGTCCCTCCGTGTCCTTCTCCCTTGGTGTGTCCCGTTCTCCCATGTCGCAGTCTCCTCTCTCCTCTCCCTCTCTTCTCACCTCCCTCTCCTCTCCCCTCACTTCCCTATCCCCTTCCCTCACCTCCCTCTCCTCTCATCTCACCTCTCCTCACTTCCTTCTCCCCTCTCCTCCCTCTCCCTTCACCACCCTCCCCCCTTCCCTCACTTCCTTCTCCCCTCTCCTCACCTCCCTCTCCTCTCATCTCACCTCACCTCACCTGTTACCCCATGTTGTGTCCCCGCTCCTGGTCCCTCCCCTGATGGTATTGGTGCTTCTCCGTGTGCTGCAGATCCTGCTTCTGCCACTGTCCCCCACTCAGGTATAGATCTCAAAGATAGACTCAGCCCCCAGCATTGACATTGGACAAATGCTTGTCTAACCAGTCTACAAAATTATACTATGATCGCAACCGGTTGATACATTTATACATCTACTCCCTCTTTTCTCCCTTGTCCATTCCTTTCCTTCTCCCTTGTCCTTTGAATTTCCTTCTCAAGCTTCACATGAGAACACCTGGCACCTGGCTAGTTGTTTTGGTTGTAACAGTCTCTTGCAAATTCTAGTTGAATGTGAGAATTGCATGTTAGCATTATATGTTTCCTTCATTCATTGGTCACTTCACAGGTGTCAAGCCGGTTGCCAAGCCAACTCTCTCGTTCAGATAATCATGTCTAACCAGGTCCTGTCTGTTCCCTTCTAGAGTTTCAGAGGCAGTTGAGCACTCTGACAGAGGAGGAATACAGCACTGCCACAACTCCCAGTGAGTAAGACCTAATGCAAACACAATGCCTTTTAGGAACATCCCTAAATCTATCCAACAGGGCCAAATCCTAACTTGAGATCCGTGTACTTAACTTTCCTCAAAACTTCAAATTTATAGGGCACAGTGTTAAAAAGGCTATGATATACTAGCAATTTTTTGTGGCAATGTTGCTTGGCAACGGATAGGGGTATGAGACACTGGTTAGCAATGAGCAACATGGACATGGTTAGCAATGAGCAACATGGACATGAATAATAGATTTCATATGAAACGTAGATCAACTTAAAACTTAATTTCCCCATTTATTTACTCATCTTCTATACCAATATCTGCGCTCTGATTGGAGGATTTCTAAAAGTTGCCCACAAGTTGCTCATTTTCAATGGAAAAATGTTGCAGCAACCATTGATGGCAACATACAGTTGAAGTCGGAAGTTTACATACACTTATGTTGGAGTCATTAAAACTCGTTTTACAAATACTCCACAAATTTCTTGTTAACAAACTATAGTTTTGGCAAGTCAGTTAGGACATCTACTTTGTCCATGACTCAAGTAATTTTACCAACAATTGTTTACAGACAAATTATTTCACTTATAATTCACCGTAATTCACAATTACAGTGGGTCAGAAGTTTACATACACTAAGTTGACTGTGCCTTTAAACAGCTTGGAAAATTCCAGAAAATGGTTTCATGGCTTGAGAAGCTTCTAATAGGCTAATTGACATAATTTGAGTCAATTGGAGGTGTACCTGTGGATGTATTTCAAGGCCTACCTTCAAACTCAGTGCCTCTACTTGACATCATGGGAAAATCAAAAGAAATCAGCCAAGACCTCAGAAAAAAAATTGTAGACCTCCACAAGTCTGGTTCATCCTTGGGAGCAATTTCCAAACGCCTGAAGGTACCACGTTCATCTCTACGAACAATAGTCCACAAGTATAAAGACCATGGGACCACGCAGCCGTCATACCGCTCAGGAGATGAACGTACTTTGGTGCGAAAAGTGAAAATCAATCCCAAAACAACAGCAAAGGACCTTGTGAATATGCTGGAGGAAACGGGTACAAAAGTATCTATATCCACAGTAAAACGAGTCCTATATCGACATAACCTGAAAGGCCGCTCAGTAAGGAAGAAGCCACTGCTCCAAAACTGCCAATAAAAAAGCCAGACTACGTTTTGCAACTGCACATGAGAACAAATATCATACTTTTTGGAGAAATGTCCTCTGGTCTGATGAAACAAAAATAGAACTGTTTGGCCATAGTGACCATCGTTATGTTTGGAGGAAAATGGGGGAGGCTTGCAAGCCGAAAAACACTATCCCAACCGTGAAGCATGTGGGTGGCAGAATCATGTTGTGGGGGTGCTTTGCTGCAAGAGGGATTGGTGCACTTCACAAAATAGATGGCATCATGAGGCAGGAAAATTATGTGGATATATTGAAGCAACATCTCAAGACATCAGTCAGGAAGTTAAAGCTTGGTCCAAATGGACAATGACCCCAAGCATACTACCAAAGTTGTGGCAAAATGGCTTTAGGACAATGAAGTCAAAGTATTGGAGTGGCCATCACAAAGCCCTGACCTCAACCCTATAGAAAATTTGTGGGCAGAACATGTGTGCGAGCAAGGAGGCCTACAAATCTGACTCCGTTACACCAGCTCTGTCAGGAGGAATGGGCCAAAATTCACCCAGCTTATTGTGGGAAGCTTGTGGAAGGCTACCCGAAACGTTTGTTTCAAGTTAAACAATTTAAAGGCAATGCTACCAAATACTAATTGAGTGTATGTAAACTGACAAACTGGGAATGTGATGAAAGAAATAAAAGCTGAAAAATCATTCTCTCTACTATTATTCTGACATTTCACATTCTTAAAATAAAGTGATGATCCTAACTGACCTAAGACAGGGAATTCTTACCAGGATTAAATGTCAGGAATTGTGAAAAACTGAGTTTAAATGTATTTGGCTAAGGTGTATGTAAACTTCCGACTTCAACTATAGCTAGTGTATCATCAGGGTTGACTTCAGCTTCATGATGTTCTCCACTGTTATCCCCTCTAGACCACACTGCTGGAATAATCAGTATTGCCAGTCAGAGGCCAGACCCAACAACATCCACACTTGACCCATTGGCTAAGCCCTTTGGGACAAGAGTCCATGAGAGAAGGCAGGAGGCATTCTCAATGTTTGGAGTGGAGGTTGTCCAGGCAATGGCAGGGTGAGTAAATTCAAAGGTTGTACAGATATAGACTGGTTGGTTCTTTAGCAACAAAACCGACCTGTGGTTGTCTAGCAACAAAACCGACCTGTGGTTGTCTAGCAACAAAACCGACCTGTGGTTCTTTAGCAACAAAACCAACCTGTGGTTGTCTAGTAACAAAACCGACCTGTGGTTGTCTAGCAACAAAACCGACCTGTGGTTGTCTAGTAACAAAATCGACCTGTGGTTGTCTAGCAACAAAATCAACCTGTGGTTGTTAAGCAACAAAACCGACCTGTGCGCAACTATGGGGCAAAACAGACGGGGTTGGCTTGGAATGTTGACAACATGTAAACTAGATTTAATCTCCAATGTTTATTGAAAACATAAATACATTTGCACAATGAGCACGTGTTGTCTCTCAAATACATAATTACAGTTGTTGGTTAGCTAGCTAGCGAATTTTAGCCATATTAGCAATGAAACATCTCAAAACAAGACATGGTATCAAGAACAAGATGAACCTAGCTGAAACGAGCCTCTGACGATTCCCCACATGGCAGCTTCTTGTTATTGTTGCCATCTGGCCATCCAGAATCACAACAACTCACCAACATCTGCCCCATTGAAGTGTGCTGTCACGGATCCCTCCGGAACTGTGTCATTACGCACACCTGGTCCCCATTTCCCTGATTCTAATTGTATAAATGTGCCCATTGGTTTCCATTGGGCTGTCGATTATTGTTACAATGTCCTTTGGGCGTGTGAGTACCTGTGCTGTGTTGTTCAATCAATCAATCAAGTTTATTTTATATAGCCCTTCGTACATCAGCTAATATCTCGAAGTGCTGTACAGAAACCCAGCCTAAAACCCCAAACAGCTAGAATGCAGGTGTAGAAGCACGGTGGCTAGGAAAAACTCCCTAGAAAGGCCAAAACCTAGGACGAAACCTAGAGAGGAACCAGGCTATGAGGGGTGGCCAGTCCTCTTCTGGCTGTGCCGGGTGGAGATTATAACAGAACTATGCCAAGATGTTCAAAAATGTTCATAAGTGACAAGCATGGTCAAATAATAATCATGAATAATTTTCAGTTGGCTTTTCATAGCCGATCATTAAGAGTTGAAAAACAACAGGTCTGGGACAGGTGGCGGTTCCATAACCGCAGGCAGAACAGCTGAAACCGGAACAGCAGCAAGGCCAGGCGGACTAGGGACAGCAAGGAGCCACCACGCCCGGCAGTCCCGACGTATGGTCCCAGGGCTCAGGTCCTCCGAGAGAAAGAAAGAGAGAAGGAGAAAATTAGAGAGAGCCAAGATTTTCAAAATGTTCATAAATGACAAGCATGGTCAAATAATAATCAGGAATAAATCTGTTGGCTTTTCATAGCCGATCATTAAGAGTTGAAAACAGCAGGTCTGGGACAGGTAGGGGTTCCGTAACCGCAGGCAGAACAGTTGAAACTGGAATAGCAGCAAGGCCAGGCGGACTGGGGGCAGCAGGGAGTCGTCATGCCCGGTAGTCCTGACGTATGGTCCTAGGGCTCAGGTTCTCAGAGAGAGAGAGAGAAAGAAAGAGAGAATTAGAGAAAGCATACTTAAATTCACACAGGACACTGGATAAGACAGGAGAAGTACTCCAGGTATAACCAACTGACCCTAGCCCCCCGACACAAACTACTGCAGCATAAATACTGGAGGCTGAGACAGGAGCGGTCAGGAGACACTGTGGCCCCATCCGAAGATACCCCCGGACAGGGCCAAATAGGAAGGATATAACCCTACCCACTTTGCCAAAGCACAGCCCCCGCACCACTGAAGGGATAACTTCAACCACCAACTTATAATCCTGAGACTTTGTTATGGCTTTCGTGCCACATGAATTGTGCAGATGATTACGGGGCTTGCCCCGGTGTATTTATTTGAGGTACTCCTCGCCCTCTTTTATTTAGTATCTCTCTTCGTGTCACTCTCTTTCAGCCCTCCGTGTCAGTCTCCCAACAAGGGGGGCAGACATTGCGATATGGGATGGGAGCAACTGTTGACAATGAGCCAAAATAAATTTCACACAGCCAGACCACTAGCGAGGTTGTGGCCCTGGCAAAGTGTCAAGTTGTAGAGGACTTGGAGATGATATGTAAGGAAGAAATGGAAGAGGAAGTCATAGAGTCAGGCTCCGGAATAGAGCATTCTGGGAAGGAAGAGGTTACTGTTGGCTAGGCAGGTGGAAGTGTATAAGGGCCACAGCGCTCAACCTCTTTACCTACCATCATGGTGCTGGTTTAGTAGTGTTGATCAAGTAAGGATGACCTTTATGTCCACTCCACATTTGGACAGATTAAACGAAGACAAAGAGCTAATGAAACACATGGTGGCTCTGGTACCATCATGCCCTACTGCAACAAGTATTCCTGGCTTCCCCTCTGCACCACATCCCAAAGCTGAGGTAGATCCAAGTATGTTGAGTTTTGTGCCAGTTTGCCCTAACGTGTCCAGTCTCCCTGGTTTTGCATCCACTGAGGGGGTTACAACATTAGAGTGGCTTGTTAAACCAAAGTCTATGTTTGAGCACTTGCAGAAAAATAAGGAGAATAAAGAAGAAAAAGTCTTTCCAAAATACAGATCGAAAGAACACAGTGAGAAAATTAAAGCAATGGTTGCTATGGTGTCATGTGGCTCAGACGTATCCATGATTCCTGGCTTCCCCTCTGCACCACATCCAAAAGCTGAGGTGGGGCCAAGTAGTGTGAATCTTGTTCCCTCCTGCCTTAAAGTTTCTAGTCTCCCTGGTTTTCCATCCATTGAGAAGGATAGGTGGGCAGGGTGGGTTGTTGACCAGAGGCCATTGTTGAAGAGACTACTAAAGGAGAGGAAAGTCATTATTGACAGCTCTAAAGCAGACCAAGAGGAAATGAAAACCAATATTCCTTTGAGTCTATCATGTCCACACTCTGCAAGGATACCTGGCTTCCCATCTGTAACACAACCCAATATGATGATTATTTTGCCTGTTTGCTCTAAATCTTCCAGTGAGGGGGCCACAACATTAGAGTGGCTTGTTGACCCCAAGCCTGTGTTTGAGCACTTGCTGAAGAAGAAGGAGGAAGATTATGTTTTTCCAAAAGACAAATCAAAAGAAGACATTGACCAAATGAAACCAGTAGTTGCTTTGGTGCCATGTTGCCCAGAAGCAGCCACCATTCCTGGCTTCCCCTCTCGCTTCCCCTCTGTACCACAACCCAAAGATGTCTACTTGGGGCAAACTGTAGTCAACCTTCTTCCATCTTGCCCAAAAAGTCTCCAGTATTGCAGGTTTCCCATCCCGTCAGCAAACTGGCAGAAAATATTGGCACACAAATCCACCCAGAGATCATCAGCCATTATGGGAGAAGCAACTGAAAAAGAAGCAGAAGTTATTGATGGAAATATCAGAAAAAGACAAACAAGGAATGAAAGGAATGGTGGCTCTGGTACCATCATGTCCTACTGCAGCAAGTATTCCTGGCTTCCCCTCTGCACCACATCCCAAAGCTGAGGTAGAGCTAAGTATGTTGAGTCTTGTGCTCGCTTGCCCCAAAATGTCCAGTCTCCCTGGTTTTGCATCCACTGATGGGGCTACAGCATTAGAGTGGCTTGTTGACCCAAAACCTATGTTTGAGCACTTGCAAAAGAAGAAGGAAGAGGAAGAAAACATTCTCCCAAAAGGCATTAGCAAAACAAAAGCAATGGTTGCTTTGGTGCCATGTTGCCCAGAAGAAGCCAGGATTCCTAGCTTCCGCTCTGCACCACAACCTAAGAGGGAACTTAATAGTGTGGATCTCACACGATCTTGCCCCAAAAGCTCCAGTCTCCCAGGTTTCCCATCGACGGCCCAAGTCCAGACAGGAGATTGGCACGTTGAACAGAAGCCTTTGTTTGAGAAGAAGCTGAAAGATAAGACCGTAATAATCAAAGATAGGTCACCAGAAGACAGAGAAAATAGGGTGTCACTGGCGCCATCTTGCCCGTGTGAGACTCTCACTTCTGGGTTCCCATCCTTTACACAACTAAAAGCAATAGAAGAACAAACCGTGTTTTCCCTAATGCGAGCTTGTCCAAGTGAATCTAGAGAACCAGGATTACCTTCTAGACAGCCATCTGAATTAGCTCGAACCCAGGGAGACGAATCTGTGAGTTCTATGCAGCCAATGTGGGAAAAACCATTGAAGGATAATAGGTCAGAGGATATGGTGCTTTCCAAGCCTGACCTAGGCAGTTGGAGATGAAAACCTAAAACTATGCTTGCACTGGTACCATCTTGCCCCGAGGCAGCAAGCTTCCTAGTTTCCCGTCTGCCCCTCCCCACAGTCTAGAGTCTATAGAGGCAAATGGTAAGACGTGTGTGGTTAGGCATTCAATATCTTTTATTCCAGTGTCTCGCATTGCAAGTGGAAAGCAACATACTTTGTTTTTTGGTTTCTAAGAGACAAGTATGCAGACAGAGAAGAAAGAGGTTACTGGAGAACCAGCAGAGTATGCTCTAGATAAGGGGTAAATGTTTGAGCACATGGCTCTCTGCATGGATTGCAGTGGCAGTGGTAGTGAAACATTGCTGTTTTTTGTTTGGTCTGCAACGGCCACTGTAAAGCCAGATATTGTAGCCCTGGCAAACCTCTTAAGACTACATGGCGTGTTTGGTAATTTTATATGGCGTGATATTCTGCATCTGAGATGTGTTTTGGGTCTGTGAACCTGTTACATGGAGATAATATATTATAGAGTGATATTCTTACTAAATTTGTGACGGATGAGTTGTTTTAGTGCATGCCAATAACTCTGTGTGTTTTTCTGTGTGTAGTATGGATTCTGTAGGGATGTTCTTTTCAATGTTCACCTCTCGTGTTAGTGTCCTCGACAGCCCACAAATAGAGAAAATCCCATCTGAGGAGATCCAGAAGTCCTCTGCAGTGTTAGAACCAGAGCTAGTCTTAGGATGGGAGGTGTTGGAGGCTGAGGGGTCTGTGGCAGAGAAGCAGCAGGAGGCCTCTGGCCTAGTACAAACCATTGTTGGTGTCTTCTCCAGAGGGTAAGTGGGAGATTGTAGGCTCCTATGTAGCACGGCAAAGTGTGTGGTGTGTTCTGTAGATTCTTAGTCCAATTTTCACCAGTGTCACCCTCATGTTCACTAGTTTATTTATATTAATGTTTGCATATAATGGCATTTTCTATTTTTGATCTTCGTCATTGATTAAACAAATCCTATTTTGGTCAAATCAAGTACTTTTAGCAAACTCTCACATACAGTTAATAAAATAAATGTATTGAAGTTTGAATGATCTGTGTTTCATCTCGCAGATTTTTAAATGTGTTGAGGCTTTTTATATGGTTACGAATGCTCCCAATGTTTACCGTGCCTGTTTTAAAGCTCAGTCCCTCAATTACAGTAAGTAATCCCTCTCTCACAGTTATGAAACAGTAGCAGCCATGCTGGCTCCGTCTGGCTCCTCTCCAACAGAAGGTGCAGTCCCATCAGAGCGCTCCTCTGAACCTGTCCCAGATACATCTACCCTCGTCCAGGAAGCAGTGTCTGGAAAGGCACCGCACCTTGAGGGTGAAACCAAAAAAACGATTGAACTCCCAACCACCGCTGAGCCATGCTTGTTGAATCTGGAAGACAAACAGTCAATGAGTGAGGCAATGAGACAAGACACCGAGGATGGGTTTGTTAAAGTCCAAGATCTAAGCAGTATGAGAAAATGGCCGTCATTGACGGAGGCTGACCTTACTGAGATCTCCAGAGGAAAATTTGTGGTAACTGGGGAAGAAGAGATTTACCTTGACTTGTGGGCGCAAATAGGGGAGAAATCAACATTAAAAGCACAGGACTCTGGACAGATAACAGGTTATGTTGACATTTATTCAGCCGGGTCACCTATCGAGACAGAATTATCAACTTCATTACACCTGGACAAGGGGTGAGTGTCCTGGCAGCAAACCGGTGTCTGAACTATTTGGCTGCACTGCTTGAAAATACAAATGCGGTATTAAGTCATAACATTGTCTTTCGTTCGCATAATGTTTGACTCAGCCATGCTTGCTACTCAGTGAACTGTGATGGACAAGTCTACAGTATGTGTCAAATTTAAGCTGCGTCTTGATGTTTAAGGCACTTGTTTGTGGGTCCAGGTGTTCTAATGTAAACTAAGGTCTTCAGTGTCTCGGTGTACTGTTTATGCCGCTACCTATGTCATGCATGTTTGTCTTGTAAAGAAAAACCTGTGGCTTTTTGTTAGTTATAATCAGTCAATGTGTTGAGTTTTTCTACTTCTGGAACGCTTCTCCAGTGTCTGCTCAGTGGAATGGGATATGTAATCTCTTCTGTGAGGTGTGCCAGCTTGTGGAATGTGAGGGGTTGCTTTACTGATATTATCATTTCAATAGTCATTTAATAGAATGGAATTCTACAGCAAGATCTGAGCCATGATATTTTCTCCCCTTTTTTTTTTTTTTTTTTTTTACCTTATTAAGCACCCAACATGCAAGCACAGAGGAAGCCTCTGCCCCCACCTCACAATCTACTACAGACAAGTTGCTGTTAGAGGACAAGGCTCAAGAACATATAGTACCCATCCCAGATAAACCCTCTGATGATCAGACACTCACCTCAGATGAAACACAATCAGAAGTTGCCGCAGTTGTCGCCGGCCAGGCTGTCCCTGCACAGGTAACAACTGAACTGGTCGCTCCTCATCATGTAAAGAAACGAGACGGTAGTCTTCCTCCAGAAACTCGACAGGAAGCTGATGATCAAGGGATTGTATTTAAGGTAGTCCCTTCACGGCCTCCACGGAGAAAAGACTGTCTCACTTCAGAGCTCAAACAGAAATCTGAGAATGTATCTGTACAGAAGCCCACTGAAGTGAGAGGAGACCGTAGTCTTTCAACAGAACCTCTAAAGAAAGATGATTGCCAGAAGGGTTTCACTGCCCAGGCACCAGCTGAGATGGTACCATCACATCCTGCTAGGAAAATAGATCAACAGAGCCTCAACAAAAAACTGATGCCCCTGTCCAGGTGCCCACTGAACTGGTCCCTCCTCGCCGTACTAAGACAAGCCTCACTAAAGAGACACCACAGGCAACCGGCGTTATCCCAGCTCCACGCACAAGGGGAACCTATAGTGCTTCCAGTGCAGAACGTTCACAGAAACCTGGCCAGGTAGCCACTGAACTGATTCTACCATGGCCTGTGAAGAAACAAGACCGCTTCACTCCAGAGCCATCTCATAAAGCTGATGAGCCAGAGAATCTGATTGCCCAGGCGGTCGCTAAGCTGATTCCACCTCAACGCACCAGGAAAGCGTCTCTCTCTCCCGAACTGCGACAGAAAGCTGAGGATTTACAGACTGTTACTGGTCAGGCCACAATTGTTCCCCTAACTCCATATCATGTACCTACAGAGTCATACCCCGACTTGTGTGGGAGAGACTGCCCCCCTCTCGATCATCAGAAAAATAGCCCCACCCAGGCGCAGCAAGAAAACTCATTCTCCCCCAGTGGAATCAAGCAAAGCAGAGGATGGCGCAGATTAATCTGTGGCTTTAGAGGCCCTGAATGCTGCCAACCAGGGGTCTACAGCTCCAGCCCAGATAGAGGATCTTATGATAACCTTTTCAAAGTTGTCTGAGGCAGAGAAGCAGTCTCCAGAAGTGACAGAAACAGCCACTGAGTCACTTGAAGATGAGCCAGCTCAAAAGGCCTCAACAGAGGACATTGCACCAGGAGTAAAGATGGAAGGCAAGCAGGAGATCTTTCCAGTCCCAAAGCCTCGTGGGAAACGAGACCCAACCCCACCTGTCCAAACAGATGCTACCGGACCAAAGACCTGGCATGCCTCTATTGGGGATAACACCCAGTCACCTGCAGCCTCTGGGCTGGAACCACCTCAAAGCAACAAAAGGAGCAGTAGTCTTCCGTACCCCCTGGTGGCCAGCTGGCAGCATCTGGGGAAGAGGTGGTTGCTCCTCTGTGTAAAAGGAGGAGTAAACTAAACATAGAACAATCGAGCATGCCTGTTCCAGTTTCCCGCTCTAAAATTGCCTTGATTTCCAACAGAAAAAGAGGAACTCTACAATGGACTCCTCATTCACCAGCCAGACAGACTTCCTTGAGGGCTCGCTGTCTCTCTCTCAGGAAGACAAACAAGACACCAGTCAGGAAGCCACAGAGGGTTCAATATCATTAACCTCAAACATGGCCTCCGAAGGGAGCTTTGTCACAATTTCTCGCTCAGAGGAGATGTCACCAGAAGTACAACTCTGTGAGAAGGGACTGGAGGAGTGGAGGAGAGCGGGGAGAGCTGGATCTTCACAGAAACCACTATGGTCACCGAGGCCTTCACAGAAACCACTATGGTCACCGAGGCATTCACAGAAACCACTATGGTCACTGAGGCCTTCACAGACACTGCTATGGTCAGTGAGTTCTTCATAGACACTGTAAGAGAGGACATTGAGAGGGGTTCAGAGGCAGAGGCTGTCTTTGAGAAGGGACTGGATGGAAAGCTTGACCTTTACAGATACTACCGTGGTCACTCAGGCCTTCACAGAAACCCCTATGGTCACTGAGTTTTTTGAAGACACTGTAATCAAGGATATTGAGAGAGGTTCAGAGGCAGAAGCGCTTGACACGACCTCTCCAACCACCGGTACGCCAGCTGAGGACGACTGGTTACATGTTGAGGGAGCCAAAGAGACAGAGCAGATGGAGGTAGAGAGCAAAGACATGTGGCTTGAAGAGATGGTCTTTGGCTTTGAGTCAGTAGACATATCTACTGGTGGCTTAGATGAGGAGAGGTACGTTATGTTGAGTTGGACACGCATGTGCAATACAGTGGTTGATTGACGCGTGGCCATTTCTGAGTGCATTTACATATAGTAATTCTGTGTGACTAGAATGCTTTTCTGAAAGGAAACTGATTGAGAAAATGCCATATATTTAATCCTTTACCATTATTTGAAATGTGTTGCTACTAAACTGTTACATCCAGATTATGCTGTGTAGTCGGGTCATATTAAATCCCTGTCTTTCTCTTTTTAGGCAGCAGGGGGCAGCAGAGGAGCCAACAACGCCTAAAGGCGGAGCTGTAAACTCTCAGGAAACGGGTCTAGGCAGTGCTGCTTCCCCAGAAGTATGTTATTTATAGTCTATCAGTTGACCAATCCTCCACCATCATTTTGCATCAGTGACCTTTGAAAGGAAGTTCTGATTCATAACTGTCCATTTTGTCAATGACCAAAACTACTTTTTTAGGGTATTACTGTGTGATACCTGGTCATTTCTGCACCATAAACTGAAGTGCCACTTATATTTGACTCTGAATTGACCTATTATATCTGATGTCATTTGTTGTCTTAGGACCTCATGGCCAGTCCTGGCCTTGTTACCTCCAGCCAGTCCCTACTGGAGTGGTGTCAGGAAGTCATCAAAGAACATAAGGGGGTCAAGATCACCAACTTCAGCACATCCTGGAGGAACGGCCTGGCCTTCTGTGCCCTGCTACACCACTTCCACCCGGACAGGATGTAGGTACCCCCTCTGTGACGCGTTTAGACATAAACATGAGCAGGCGTTGTGTTATGGCTTGTTTAACCTTTAAAAATGACATCATCAGTTTTGTGTTAACTTGTTTCCTGTTCTTGTAGTGTGTATTGATTCTCTATTTCTTCGCTGCTTAGAAACTTTGAGATGCTGGACCCTTATGACATCAAGCGCAACAACAACAAGGTCATTTGTTGTCTTTATCTCATCATGTCATAATCACTATCAACAGCCAGGCCTTAAATGGGACCAGCAACTGGTTAACTGCTGAATATTTCCCCCACCCAACCCATCTCCTCTCATTTTCCCCCAGGCCTTCGACGGTTTCGCAGAGTTGGGCATCTCACGGCTGATAGAGCCCTCAGACATGGTCCTCCTGGCCGTGCCTGACCGCCTCATCGTCATGACCTACCTCAACCAGATCCGCACCTACTTCACGGGCCAGGAGCTGAGTGTGCTGCACATCGAGGCGGACAACAGTGAGTCCAGTTACGGCATGGTCGGGGAGAGCCGGGTGGGCCCCGACCCGGAGGCCGCCGCACGCTACTGTCAACGGATCCAAGATGAGGCCCTCACAATGGAGACCAATGTGGGCGCTGCAGAGAAGAAGGCGGATAGTGACACTAAGGAGGGCACCAATAGGGAAGTGGTCCCACCCCCTAGAACCAAACGCCTGCAGGCTGCAGGGGAAGCAGGAGGGGCCCAAGCCCCCGTCGTACCCCCCAGGACACATTTTCTATCTGCCAAGTCTGGGTTCTCCCACCTAAAGGATGCAGATCTGATTAAGAAACGACGGTCACAACGCAGGTCAATAGTCGAGGCAGACTCAACCGAGGTCAGTGGCCTACGATCTCTCTCTCTCTTCACTTTCTCTCCCTATCATCCCCCCTCGTTGTCTCTCTCTCTCTCTTCACTTTCTCTCCCTCTCATCCCCCCTCGTTGTCTCTCTCTCTCTTCACTTTCTCTCCCTCTCATCCCCCCTCGTTGTCTCTCTTTCTCTCTTCACTTTCTCTCCCTCTCATCCCCCTCTTTGTCGCTCTTTCTCTCTTTACTTTCTCTCCCTCTCATCCCCCCTCGTTGTCTCTCTCTCTCTTCACTTTCTCTCCCTCTCATCCCCCTCTTTGTCGCTGTTTCTCTCTTCACTTTCTCTCCCTCTCATCCCCCCTCTTTGTCTCTCTATCTCTCTCTCCACTTTCTGCCACTTAATCTCTCTGTGAGTGATTGCTTTGTTGTAGTTACAGGTTGCTACAGCACAGGAAGAGAGTGGAGCTGACAGAATAAAATCAGAAACAGGTACATACAGTATATTGATTTGTATGATGTGTTCTGAGTTCACACAATCACTAACACACACACACACACACACACACACACACACACACACACACACACACACACACACACACACACACACACACACACACACACACACACACACACACACACACACACACACACACACACTTACTGAGTCCCCAGTTTCTCAGGTACTTTATGATTGTGAACCACCCCTCAGAGGACCAGTGGAGAGGAGAGATGGAGAGGAGACATGAGGAGAGGAGAGGAGACATGAGGAGAGGAGAGGAGAGGAGAGATGGAGAGGAGAGGAGAGATGAGGAGGAGAGGAGAGAGAGATGGAGGAGAGAGAGAGATGGCGAGGAGAGAGAGATGGCGAGGAGAGAGAGGAGGAGAGGAGAGATGGAGGAGAGGAGAGATGGAGTACAGACACAAGTCATCACAGTTGTCTCTGTTGTACTTGGCTCATCCATCCCCTGAGCATTGACTCACTCTAATTACTTTGAAGGCTTCCTGTCGTTAGGCTAAGGACTCTAATCATATCAAACTATGTTAATTACCTTGTCATCACAGTCTAGTTTGCCACTTTGATGCTCTTCCAGTAATTGGAGCTACTGCATAATGTTGCTGTGTATCTCGTTACGCTGTGTGTGTGTGTGTGTTTCATATAGGAAGGACAGCTGGTGAAGAAGGACGATCAGCTGAGGAGGTCTGTCACTTTCACAAGTCTCTGTCTGCCACTGTCATAAACACTGGAAATACCAATGTTCTGTATCAGAAAGAAGTATCATTCTCTTTGTGTGTGTGTGTGTGTGTGTGTGTGTGTGTGTGTGTGTGTGTGTGTGTGTGTGTGTGTGTGTGTGTGTGTGTGTGTGTGTGTGTGTGTGTGTGTGTGTGTGTGTGTGTGTGTGTGTGTGTGTGTGTGTGTATACAGGACACCAGCCAGTATGTCCTGAGGGAGATGCAGGCCCTAGAGTTTGAACAGAAGCACATTGACAGCAGGGCAGACATCGTGGAAAGGAGACTACGGCAACTGATGGAGTCAGGTGAGAGGGGGATGGAGACAGAAAAATACCCTTGAATAAAGGCTTTCAGTAAAGGCTTTCATTCTCTTTATAATGATGCCCTCTCTGTCTCCATACATGTAGGTAGTGAGAAGATGCAGGAGGAGAAGCTGATTCAGGAGTGGTTCACTCTGGTCAACAAGAAGAACGCCCTCATCAGGAGACAAGACCAACTACAGCTATTGTAAGATCCACCATCCCCACTGTGTTGTTCACCGTTACCTAGTGCTTTAAACAACACTTTCTTTTTTACATTCAACCTTTATTTAACTAGGCAAGTCAGTTAAGAACAAATTCTTATTTACAATGACGGCCTACACCGGCCAAACCCGGACGACGCTGGGCCAATTGTGTGCCGCCCTATGGGACTCCCAATCATGTCCGGTTGTGATACAGCCTGGAATCGAACCAGGGTGTTTGTAGTGACGCCTCAAGCACTGAGATGCATTGCCTTAGACCACAGCGCCGCTCGGGAGCCCTAAACACGGACATATTACAGACACATTACATTGATCTAACCACAAGGCATTCTGCTCCACAGGCAAGAAGAGCAGGACCTGGAAATGAGGTTTGAGATGCTGAACCGAGAGCTGAGAGACATGATGGCTATTGAAGGTAAGACTACAGTACCAATATACTGAACTACAAGATCCATGATGCCACTCTATTCTGTGATACAGCTCAATACTGTGGTCAAAGTGACACTACAAACCATAAAATAACAAAAATATCTCTGCAAAGGAAATGAGAATAGTGTTGCGTATGGCAGTCTTAGGTTCTAATTTCTGGTACAATGGACGGACTCAGAAAAACACTCAAACTAGATTTATGCAACACACTGTGTGTTGCAGCTGCAGAGCACACAAACATACACTGACAGTGTACCCTGCAAAGCACCCCCACACCATCACACCTTTTCCTCCGTGATTCACGGTGGGAACCACACATGCGGAGATCATCCGTTCACCTACTCTGCGTCTCACAAAAACACAGCGGTTGGAACCAAATATCTCAAATTTGGACTCGTCAGACCAAAGGACAAATTTCCACCGGTTTAATGAACATTGCTTGTGTTTCTTGGCCCAAGCAAGTCTTATTCTTATTGGTGTCCTTTAGTAGTGGTTTCTTTGCAGCAATTCGACAATGAAGGTCTGATTCACACAGTCTCCTCTGAACAGTTGATGTTGAGATGTGTCTTACTTGAACTCTGTGAAGCATTTTTGGGGGCTGCAATCTGAGGTGCAGTTAACTCTAATGAACTTATCCTCAACAGCAGAGGTAACTCTGGGTCTTCCTTTCCTGTGGCGGTTCTCATGAGAGACAGTTTCATCGTAGCGGCTGATGGTTTTTGCGACTGCACTTGAAGATACTTTAAATGTTATTGAAATGTTCCTGATTGACTGACCTTCATGTCTTAAAGTAATGATGGACTGTTGTTTCTCTTTGCCTATTTGAGCTGTTCTTGCCATAATATGGACTTGGTCTTTTACCAAATAGGGCTATCTTCTGTATACCATCCCTACCTTGTCACAACACAACTGATTGACTCACAAGCATTAAGAAGGAAATAAATTCCACAAATTAACTTTGAACAAGGCACACCTGTTAATTGAAATGCATTCCAGGTGACTACCTCATGAAGCTGGTTGAGAGAATGCCAAGAGTGTGCAAAGCTGTCATCAAGGCAAAGGGTGGCTACTTTCAAGAATCTCAAATATAAAATATATTTTGATTTGGTTAACACTTTTTTGGTTACTACATGATTCCATATGTGTTATTTCATAGTTGTGATGTCTTCACTATTATAATACAATGTAGAAAATACTAAAAATAAAGAAAAACCCTTGAATGAGTAGGTGTGTCCAAACTTTTGACTGTTACTGTATATTTCTACCTTCCGATTAGACTGAGTATTTCTAGGATAAACAATCAGTCTCTGAGTGTTCAACCTATTGCTATTGTCGTAGCCCAGCCTGAGTCCAGAACCTTGGTGCTCCTCGGTGCCTTTCACAGGTCTTCTTATCAGTCAGGAGAGGCTTTGAGTTATTGGGAGGACACACAGTCTACTGCCGTCCACTAGATAATTACACCTCTCGTACACAAAGAGTTTAAACCTAACACTACTTTCAATCTCTAAGAATATATAGAAACTGTATATTCATACTAAGAGTATATAATGGTATAAAACAGTGAAGATATATAAGAACTGTAATTTATGATCTATCAGCTCCAACCCCAGACACATGGCTCCTATTCAACCTTATGGACTCATTCTGGCACTCAGAGTTCTTTCCCTCTGCCCAAATACAATGCTCATAGATCATTCCATCTAACCCATGTTTACTACCGCTAGGCTCATTTAGAATTAGAAACAGATTAAAAACGGCTCGTCAGATAGTCTCCAACAGCAGTAAACTTTGGACGTGATTGACTCACAATTAATATGTCTGTTTCGTAAAGTCAGACTTCCCAACTATGCCGTGGTATCTGTCCACCTGCTGGTTTGAGGAAGTGATCCTTTCTTTAATGACACACACTTTATTTTAATCCTTTGTTTACTTCCAGTTGAATCATGAGGGTATAGTTTAAAATGAAGAAACATATTGCAATAAAAAGCTGGTCATGGAACTCAATTGAACGTTGACAAAGCAACAACTGTCTTCTCTACTCTGTACCACCCTCAATCTCTTACCACTGTCTCCCTCTCTTCCTCTCCTACGCTCACTGTCTCCCTCTTCCTCTTTCACTCTCTTCCTCTCCTCCTCTCACGCTCTCCCTCTCTTCCTCTCCTACGCTCACTGTCTCCCTCTCTTCCTCTTTCACGCTCTCCCTCTCTTCCTCTCTCACGCTCTCCCTCTCTTCCTCTCTCACTCTCTCCCTCTCCTCCTCTCACGCTCTCCCTCTCCTCCGCTCACTGTCTCCCTCTCTCCCTCTCCTCCGCTCACTGTCTCCCTCTTTCACTCTCTCCCTCTCCCTTTTCCTGTCCTCCAGAGTGGCAGGAGACAGTGGCCCATAAACACAGGGAGCAGCTGCTACTGCAGGAGCTGGTGTCTCTGGTCAACCTGAGGGACGAGCTGGTCCACAACATGGACGCCAAGGAGAAAGGGTGAGACAGCCAGGGCTGCATCCCAAATGGTACCCTATTCCCTATATAGTGCACTACTTTTGACTAAAGCCTAATTGGCCCCTGGTAAAAAAAGTAGTGCACGATATAGGGAATTGGCCCAGCTGAGTCGCACATGCTGAATACACACAGCAAACACAGCAAACACAAACACCGTCTGGGAGGACGGTATGCTATGGGGTGAATGAGATGTCCGCTGTCTTTGTTTGTTGTTTTCATTTGTCTTCCTCTGCCACACAGTTGAACGTAAGTCTGAGAGAGTGACTGTTTGCTATGGGACTACTGTTCTAGCAGGTCTCTACCTGTTCTCTGCGCCTAGGGCTCTGGAGGAGGACGAGAGGCTGGAGAGAGGCCTGGAGCAGAGACGCAGGAAGTACAGCAAGAAGAGCAAGCAGGAGAAGTGTGCACTGCAGTGAGGCCTGGCGTTGGACACACCTGAACCAGGCAGCCTAGTAGAAGGTCACACCTGAACCAGGCAGCCTAGTAGAAGGTCACACCCGAACCAGGCAGTCCAGTCGAAGGTCACACCTGAACCAGGCAGTCCAATTGAAGATCACACCTGAACCAGGCAGCCCAATTGAAGTTCACACCTGAACCAGGCAGCCCAGTGGAAAGTCACACCTGAACCAGGCAGTCCAGTCGAAGGTCACATCCGAACCAGGCAGTCCAATTGAAGATCACACCTGAACTAGGCAGCCCAGTGGAAAGTCACACCCGAACCAGGCAGTCCAGTGGAAAGTCACACCTGAACCAGGCAGTCCAGTCGAAGGTCACATCTGAACCAGGCTGCCCAGTGGAAAGTCACACCCGAACCAGGCAGCCCAGTGGAAAGTCACACCCGAACCAGGCAGCCCAGTGGAAGGTCACACCTGAACCAGGCAGCCCAGTGGAAGGTCACACCTGAACCAGGCAGCCCAGTGGAAGGTCACCTGGATGCACATTGGGACTAAAGTTGTATGTGTGTGGATCATGACATCAACACTGCATGGAAGAGACTGAGAACTGTGTTATGGGACTGCACTAGGAGGACATAAAACAATGTTCACTCACCCCCTCTCTATGATATGACAGAGCCTCATTGCAACCTATGACTGGTTGTCAACAGTCACCCTGCTCTTCAGATTGTGTTTTGATTGGATTTAAGTTGTGTTTTTTTGTGCATAGTGTGTGTGTACTGTTAGGTTTTAATTTTGAGTAAATAACTCATGGACACTAGAGAAGCTTAACCAAGTTGAATTCTTTCCAAAGGGTCGTTTGTGTGTGTGTGTGTGTGTGTGTGTGTGTGTGTGTGTGTGTGTGTGTGTGTGTGTGTGTGTGTGTGTGTGTGTGTGTGTGTGTGTGTGTGTGTGTGAGTGTGTGCCTTGATGTGTGTTTGTTAGCGTGTGTGATTGAGAGTGCCAAAGAGGTCACTACACTTTGTTACACAATCTATGACTATATGCCGTTATTTAGTGTTTTAACTTCAGGTCACAAAGGCATACCCCTAACTAACTAATCACCAGATAAGTGCCTTACAGCTTTTTTAAAAAGCTTTCCAAAATGGTTCTTCAACTGTCCCCATAGGATTTTTGGTTCCAGGTAGAACCTTTTTTGGTTCCAGGTAGAACCCTCTCTGGAAAGGGTTTTACATGGAAAACAAAAGGGTTCTACATGGAATCAAAAGGGTTCTACCTGGAACCAAAAATAGTTATTCAAAGAGTTCTCCTATGGGGATAGGCGATTAACCGTTTTAGGTTCTAAATAGCACCTTTCTTTCTAAGATACTGTATAATCTGTTACAGTAGTGTATTATACAATGGGTTACTTCAAAAAGGTATTTTCTACTGAATGGGATATTAGGGAAGTGGCAGGGCTCCAGTACTTAGCTACATCAAATACCTACATTAGACCCATGCAGCAGGTGGATTGATTCACCCCTTTTCACCTATTGTTAAATAAGCATTCTGATTATTGACAATTACAATGGCAAGATGGAAGTGAAGTGGTCAATTTGTGCAAACAAAGAATGCCAAAACGAGCTTCCTCATTTATTGCAGTACGTTGGCTTGGACTGTGCAGACAGCACACAGCAAGCATCTGTTGTCTGATTCTTTATTGAGGTGAATGTATGTGGATGTCGACGAAAAGAACAGAACGGACATTGTTGACAAGGTCTTGTGATTGAAGATGTTAAATGTTTACTTTGGGTGCACCAACACTCAAGCAGAGTGGGAGATCGTGGATGAAAGGGGAAAAGGACAGAAGTCTATACTGTAGGTACAGTATACTGCAATTTGGTGTCTGAAACAACAAAACAGTTTAAACGTGTTGGAAATATTTGATGCTTTTATTTATTGAATAGGTATTGGACAGATAATCCTACATATCCTGCCTGTCAAATGTGCCTTTAACCAGATCCATAGTAAAAACAAATGTCCAGAAGTAGGACTCAACTTTGTGTTCCTAGTTCACAAATGTTTATGCAGTGAGTTCAGTTCCTGTTTGTGACATTAGTCTCGTAATGCCTTGTTTTCCATTGATTGTTTTTTGTTGTTTTGAAAGTTAAATAAGGAAGCGGTGGAGTCTGAACATGATCAATTTCAAGATGCTCTAAAATGCTAGAGAACAGGAATATTCAAACGGAAAACAGCAGGCAAATGCATGTTTCTGAGTGTTTCCATCTTAACCTTACAACTATCAACTGCTATAGTCTTATGCACATGCTTATTAGCGAATCTGTAATATGCAAAAGTGTATGCGTTAAACAAATAACCCTCATACATGATAAAAAAATACACTTTACTTTAGCTAAAATATATTCTAGTATTAAAACTCCAGCACTTCGTTACAGCAGTATTACTGCAGATGTAGGATCTGAATTTGAGCCAGTTGCTACAGCAGGAAAATAATCTTGCAGCAACAGGAAATGTGAATTATTATGTGGATTATAATTAATGGACATTTTTGTATGGGGTTGATACATTTATAATTAGGGCAAATCAAGTCTGAAATTTCAAAGTGGAAATTACAAACTTTAGATGCATTTTTAAAACTCAAATACACTACAAGTTTGCGTTTCCCGCTGTGCAGGAAAATTCTCTGCAACAAAAGAGTGATCAAATTAAGATCCTACATGTATATTATTGGCCAGGCAGGAGTGCACCGGAGGTTTATATTTGCTTGACATCTGCTCCTCTACACTTTGTGTAATGTTACGTTATCATGAGCGCAGGCGTTTCTATTTCAGTGGGAGGAACTACTTAACAGAGTAAAAACATGATTCTGTCTGGAGTTATTTTGGGTGACACTGGAGAGTGAAATTCGTTTAGAAGTGTTTGAATTTGTGTTCTAGCTTGTTCCCCCTCTGCCCCACTGTTGTTAGTTACTGTGTTAATGTTGCTACCACTGTGTAAGTTTGAGAGATTTTACTTTCAGTTTTCTGAAATAGCTTTTGGGGAAGGTTTTGTTTGTTTTAATGTACATTTGCACTATTTGTGATGTTTGGAGAATTAAAGGTATCTTGGATCACTATTTGTGATGTTTGGAGAATTAAAGGTATCTTGGATCACTATTTGTGATGTTTGGAGAATTAAAGGTATCTTGGATCACTATTTGTGATGTTTGGAGAATTAAAGGTATATTGGATCACTATTTGTGATGTTTGGAGAATTAAAGGTATCTTGGATCACTATTTGTGATGTTTGGAGAATTAAAGGTATCTTGGATCACTATTTGTGATGTTTGGAGAATTAAAGGTATCTTGGATCACTATTTTTGGAAACGACATCCACCTTGTTTATTTTAATTCAATGTTCATCTGTTTCATTCATATGGATGTCATACATTTAAGAAGTTATGAATCCATCAGGATTATCAGTTGTGCATTATAGAATATAAAGTACATTTATATTCTCACTTAATAAGCCCTATATTTCATTTGGCCTTTAATGCTATAGCTGACAGAAAAACGTTGAAACAGTCAAAAAATAAATCATAAGGAATAAGGTTTAGAAGAAAGTTCAGGATTTAACCCCTTTTTTTGTCGGCACAAAACTACTTCCATAATTCCTTCCATTAATTGTTTTAACCAGACGAGGGTTACCTTCAGACGAGGGTTACCAGACGAGGGTTACCTTCAGACATTAATTGTTTTGTGAGAGTCTCCTCTTTCCATAGTGGGGTCATATTAGTTTGTAGCCCAAACAGTTAGGACGCTACAGATGTTTTCGTGAGAAGACTGATTTTCAGGATGTCTCCTGGTCTGACAAACAGCACTGTAGGTCTTCCACAGCCCACAGCAGATGTGGAAGGCCGACGTAGGCGGATGTGGTGGACTGTGATGCAGTCCATACTCAGTGACCTCAGCTGACATGCCCAATAATAGAGTTTAAAGTTGGGTATAGAAAGCTTTACAAACTTTTTGGGACATTGAAGCTCTAGGACGGTTCCCAAGAATGAAGTTAGAGGAGGAAGAGGAAGCATTGAAAACAGGAAATGAATACTGGGGATTATGGTGGGGATTTTTGTATTATGTTAATTATATTGACGTCAATCGATTCTTTAACCAACAATTTTACCTGGCTACACTTCAAAGCCGAAACATATCCATAACTGAACGTCAGTGCTTGACTTGGGTAGGAGCTTTCCGGAGCTGAGTACCGACACCTCAAATGTTCTACTGCTTGAGCTCCTGTTCATCTAATAGAATATCAGCTCAAAAGTATTGTGGAGCTCCTAAATATAATACGTGAGTACCGGCACATATTTGAGTTCAAGCCGAGCACTGCTGAACGTAGAAATCGACTTATGAAAGTCATTGTTAGTGTGCCAATGCGTGGATGCAATTTCCCTTCGGGTTATTTTTACTCCAAAACTATCTTTTGGTATTTGTTTCATTAGTCCATTGTTGGTATAGTCCCAAAATGTTTTGCATGTCAACCATCAAGATGTCAAGATATATAACTTTCAAAATAGAGAAATACAGCCGCTATTTCCCTTCAGGTTGTTTTTACTCATTCATTTCCATTCCACTGAGAGTTGTTAGTCTCAGCGTATTGCCTATGGGCACCATCATGATTCCGTTAGTCCAGGGCACGGAGCTCTAGATCTGGAACTATAGGGGCCTGCCCAACAATAAAAACAATGTTAATCGGAAGTATCCCATTAAAGGTATGTAGTTTAGATTGGGTGCTGGATCATGTTGTAATGTGTTTTCATGTTATTAAGGAAAAGAGATTGAATCTCGAGAATAATACAGGACTGCCCACTAATGATGCAAGACTTGTTAACCCCTTATTGTCACGCCCTGGCCTTAGTATTCTTTGTTTTCTTTATTATTTTAGTTAGGTCAGGGTGTGACATGGGGAATGTTTGTGTTTTGTTGGTTTTGGGTGTTTTTATGGTAAAGGGGTTGTTGGGTATAGTATATGGGTTTGTGTTGAGTACATGTGTCTAGTGTTGTCTATGTATGTTTAGTTGTCTAGGAGAGTCTATGGTTACCTGAATGAGTTCCCAATTAGAGACAGCTGATTTCGGTTGTCTCTGATTGGGAGCCTTATTTAGGGTAGCCATAGGCTTTCATTGGTGGTGAGTAGTTGTCTATGTCAGAACGTTTGTAGCCTGTGTGTGTGCGCACGACGTTTATTAGCTTCACGATCGTTTGTTGTTTTGTTAGTTTGTATTAAGTGTTTCGTGTTTATTTTTCGTCATCTTTAAAATAAAAGAAGATGGCTTATTTTCCAAATGCTGCGTTTTGGTCCGTCAATCCGCCACACGATCGTGACAGAACTACTCACCATTACAGGACCAAGCGGCATGGAAAGCGGCAACAGGACCCACCTACACAGGATTCGTGGACATGGGAGGAGATACTGGATGGTAAGGGGCCGTGGGCACAACCGGGAGAATATCGCCTTCCTCGTGAAGAGCTGGAGGCAGCTAAAGCCGAGAGGAGGCGATATGAGGAGGCAGCACGGAGACAAGGCTGGAAGCCCGTGAGTACAACCCAAAAATTTCTTGGGGGGGGCCTTAAAGGGAGTGTGGCGAAGTCAGGTAGGAAACCTGCGCCTACTCCCTGTACTTACCGTGGAGAGCGAGAGTACGGGCAGACACCGTGTTACGCAGTAGAGCGCACGGTGTCTCCTGTACGCGTGCATAGCCCGGTTCGGTACATTTCAGCTCCACGTATCGGCCGGGCTAGACTGAGCGTTGAGCCGTATGTCATGAAGCCGGCCCAACGCATCTGGTCACCAGTGCGTCTCCTCGGGCCGGCGTACATGGCACCAGCCTTACGCATGGTGTCCCCGGTTCGCCTACATAGGCCGGTGCGGGTTATTCCACCTCCCCGCACTGGTCAGGCGACGGGGAGCATACAACCAGGTAAGGTTGGGCAGGCTCGGCGCTCAAGGGAGCCAGTACGCCTGCACGGTCCGGTATTTCCGGCGCCACCTCCCCGCCCCAACCCAGTACCACCAGTGCCTCCTCCACGCACTAGCTATATGGTGCGTGTCTCCAGCCCTTTACCACCAGTGTCTAAACCACGCACCAAGCCTCCTGTGTGTCCCCAGAGTCCTGTGCGTCCTGTTGCTGCTCCCCGCACTAGCCCTGAGATGCGTGTCCCCAGCCCGGTGCCACCAGTCCCGGCACCACGCACCAGGCCTACAGTGCGCCTCAGCCGGCAGGAGTCTGCCGTCTGCACAGCGATGACTGAACTGCCCGTCTCCCTAGCGCCATCTGAGCCATCCGTCTCCCTAGCGCCATCTGAGCCATCCGTCTCCCTAGCGCCATCTGAGCCATCCGTCTCCCTAGCGCCATCTGAGCCATCCGTCTCCCCAGCGCCATCTGAGCCATCCGTCTCCCCAGCGCCATCTGAGCCATCCGTCTGCAATGAGCCTGCAAAGCCGCCCGTCTGCCATGAGCCCACTGAGCTGCCAGCCAGACAGGAGCCGCTAGAGCCGTCCGTCAGACAGGAGCCGCTAGAGCCGTCCGTCAGACAGGAGCCGCTAGAGCCGTCCGTCAGACAGGAGCCGCTAGAGCCGTCCGTCAGACAGGAGCCGCTAGAGCCGTCCGTCAGACAGGAGCCGCTAGAGCCGTCCGTCAGACAGGAGCCGCTAGAGCCGTCCGTCAGACAGGATCTGCCAGAGCCGTCCGTCAGACAGGATCTGCCAGAGCCGCCAACCAGACAGGATCTGCCAGAGCCGCCAACCAGACAGGATCTGCCAAAGCCGCCAACCAGACAGGATCTGCCAGAGCCGCCAACCAGACAGGATCTGCCAGAGCCGCCAACCAGACAGGATCTGCCAGAGCCGCCAACCAGACAGGATCTGCCAGAGCCGCCAACCAGACAGGATCTGCCAGAGCCGCCAACCAGACAGGATCTGCCAGAGCCGCCAGCCAGACAGGATCTGCCAGAGCCGTCAGCCAGCCATGAGCAGCCAGAGCCGTCAGCCAGCCATGAGCAGCCAGATCCGTCAGCCAGCCATGAGCAGCCAGATCCGTCAGCCAGCCATGAGCAGCCAGATCCGTCAGCCAGCCATGAGCAGCCAGATCCGTCAGCCAGCCATGAGCAGCCAGATCCGTCAGCCAGCCATGAGCAGCCAGATCCGTCAGCCAGCCATGAGCAGCCAGATCCGTCAGCCAGCCATGAGCAGCCAGATCCGTCAGCCAGCCATGAGCAGCCAGATCCGTCAGCTAGCCATGAGCAGCCAGATCCGTCAGCTAGCCATGAGCAGCCAGATCCGTCAGCCAGCCATGAGCAGCCAGATCCGTCAGCCAGCCATGAGCAGCCAGATCCGTCAGCTAGCCATGAGCAGCCAGATCCGTCAGCTAGCCATGAGCAGCCAGATCCGTCAGCCAGCCATGGGCCATCCCTCAGTCCGGAGCTGCAGTCCCTCAGTCCGGAGCTGCAGTCCCTCAGTCCGGAGCTGCAGTCCCTCAGTCCGGAGCTGCAGTCCCTCAGTCCGGAGCTGCAGTCCCTCAGTCCGGAGCTGCAGTCCCTCAGTCCGGAGCTGCAGTCCCTCAGTCCGGAGCTGCAGTCCCTCAGTCCGGAGCTGCCCCTTACCCTGGTGCTGCCCCTTACCCTGGTGCTGCCCCTTACCCTGGTACTGCCCCTTACCCTGGTACTGCCCCTTACCCTGGTACTGCCCCTGACCCTGGTACTGCCCCTTAGTCCGGAGCTGCCCCTTAGTCCGGAACTGCCCCTTAATGCAATGGGGTTAATGTGGAGGGGGGTCATTTGGAGGAAGCCTAGGAGGTGGTTAGGGACTGTGGTGACGTGGGGACCACAACCAGAGCCGGAGCCGCCACCGTGGATGGAAGCCCACCCAGACCCTCCCCTAGACTGTGTAATGGTGCGCCCGGAGTTCGCACCTTAAGGGGGGGGTTATGTCACGCCCTGGCCTTAGTATTCTTTGTTTTCTTTATTATTTTAGTTAGGTCAGGGTGTGACATGGGGAATGTTTGTGTTTTGTTGGTTTTGGGTGTTTTTATGGTAAAGGGGTTGTTGGGTATAGTATATGGGTTTGTGTTGAGTACATGTGTCTAGTGTTGTCTATGTATGTTTAGTTGTCTAGGGGAGTCTATGGTTACCTGAATGAGTTCCCAATTAGAGACAGCTGATTTCGGTTGTCTCTGATTGGGAGCCTTATTTAGGGTAGCCATAGGCTTTCATTGGTGGTGAGTAGTTGTCTGTCAGAACGTTTGTAGCCTGTGTGTGTGCACGACGTTTATTAGCTTCACGATCGTTTGTATTAAGTGTTTCGTGTTTTTTCGTCATCTTTAAAATAAAAGAAGATGGCTTATTTTCCAAATGCTGCGTTTTGGTCCGTCAATCTGCCACACGATCGTGACACTTATTGTCTTGTGTCAAAGGATTATGTAAATTGTTCCTGGCCATAGTGAAATATGTACTACCCTGACCTCTCCAATACATTTTTAAAACTATATTGTATGTATTTGAGCATATCAAAAATACAATTTCCAGAGAGCTTGTGTGTAATGCATTGTATGGCCTGAAACTAAGAAGGATATTATACTTAATTATAAAGTGAGAAAGTGTTGTGAAAAATCATTATGTTCCTGTAAACTATGAATAGTTTCTTCATTTGTTTAATCTTTCAGGAAACAAGCTCGAACCGCACACGTGGAGCATGTCTGGCTACACAATGCATCCCCATGGGCCATAGCCACAATGCTTTGTCAGCATGAGAAACAGTTATATTACATAATGGACCAGAAACAAGCACCCTATCCTCTCTGCTTAACTCCCTAGTCCTTGCTGATGACAAGCATACCCATAACATAATGCAGCCACCACCATGCTTGAAAATATGAAGAGTTTTACTCAGTGATGTGTTGTGTTGGATTTGCCCCAAATATAAAATGTTGCATTCAGGACAAAGTGAATTGCTTGCCACATTTTTTGCAGTTGTACTTTAATGCCTTGTGCAAACATGATGCATGTTTTGGAATATTTGTATTCTGTACCTGCTTTCTTCTTTTCACTCTGTAATTTATGTTAGTATTCTGGAGTAACTACAATGTTGTTGACCCATCCTCAGTTTTCTCCTATCACAACCATTAAATTCTGTAACTGTTTTAATGTCACCATTGGCCTTACGGTGAAATCCCTGAGCGGGTTCCTCTTTGTCAACGGAGCTAGGAAGAATGCCTGTATCTTTGTAGTGTCATGCCCTGACCGTAGAGAGCTTTTTATGTCTCTATTTTGGTTTGGTCAGGGTGTGATTTGGGTGGGCATTCTATGTTCATTTTCTATGTTTTGTATTTCTTTGTGTTTGGCCGGGTGTGGTTCTCAATCAGAGGCAGCTGTCTATCGTTGTCTCTGATTGAGAATCATACTTAGGTAGCTTTTCCCCACCGATGCTTTGTGGGTAGTTATTTTCTGTTTAGTGTTTTGCACCTTACAGGACTGTTTCGGTTTCATTTATTCTCTTGTTATTTTGTTTAGTGTTCAGTGTAAATAAAAAACATAAACACTTACCACGCTGAGCTTTGGTCCGACTACTCTTCTTCAGATGACGAAAACCGTTACATGTAGTGATTGGGTGTATTGATACTGTCACGCCCTGATCTGTTTCATATTGCACTTCCTAAGGCTTCCACTAGATTTCAACAGTCTTTAGAACCTTGTTTGATGCTTCTACTGTGAAGGAGGGGGGAATGAGGGCTCTTTGAGTCAGGGGTCTGGCAGAGTGCCATGAGCTGACCACACGCGTTCACGTGAGTTAGCTTGCGTCCCATTGCATTTCTGAAGACATAGGAATTCTCCGGTTGAAACATTATTGAAGATTTATGATAAAAACATCCTAAAGATTGATTCTATACATCGTTTGACATGTTTCTACAGACTGTAACGGAACTTTTGGACTTTGTCTGTTCGCGCCTCATGAATTTGGATTACTGGGCTAAACGCGCAAACAAAAAGGAGCTATTTGGACATAAATGATGTACTTTATCGAACAAAACAAACATTTATTGTGGAACTGGGATTCCTGGGAGTGCATTCTGATGAAGATCATCAAAGGTAAGTGAATATTTATAACGCTATTTCTGACTTCTGTTGACTCCAACATGGCGGATATATGTATGGCTGGTTTTGTTGTCTGAGCGCTGTACTCAGATTATTGCATGGTTTGCTTTTTCTGTAAAGTTTTTTTTTAAATCTGGCACAGCGGTTGGATTAAGGAGAAGTATATCTCTAATTCTGTGCATAACACTTGTATCTTATATTAAAGTTTATGATGACTATTTCTGTAAATTGATGTGGCTCTGCAAAATCACTGGATGTTTTGGAAGCAAAACATTACTGAACGTAATGCGCCAATGTAAACTGAGATTTTTGGATATAAATATGCACTTTTTTCGAACAAAACATACATGTATTGTGTAACATGAAGTCCTATGAGTGTCATCTGATGAAGATCAAAGGTTAGTGATTCATTTGATCTCTATTTCTGCTTTTTGTGACTCCTCTCTTTGGCTGGAAAAATGGCTGTTTTTCTGTGAGTAGGTGCAGACCTAACATAAGCATTTGGTGTGCTTTTGTCGTAAAGCCTTTTTGACATCGGACACTGTGGTGGGATTAACAAAATCTTTATCTTTAAAATGGTGTAAAATACTTCTATCTTTGAGGAATTTTAATTATGAGATTTCTGTTTTGAATTTGGCGCCCTGCACTTTCAATGGCTGTTGTCATATCGATCCCGTTAACGGGATCTTAGCCGATCTCAGCCATAAGAGGTTTAAACAGCTACACAAAATCTAAATTTAATCAATTTTAAATTCAGACTGTAACACAACAAAATGTAGAAATGATAAGAAGCGTGAATACTTTCTGAAGGCACTGTAGAAGAGGATGTTGGAGCATTTGCCAAGTTATTGATATCAGTGATTTCACCATGAAGGGCCGGCATCCAATCCCCCTCTATATCAATCATTGATTGCGTTGATCTAATCGAGGGCCTTAATGACAGCTTCAGTACATTCAGAGACAATGATCAGCACTACAGAGCTGGTTTTTATTCAACACTTTTGGAAGTCGTGAGACACGCTTCTCCACTTCGACTCGCTCTCTCCCTCCCTCCACTGAGACATAACCAAGAGTAATGAATTTACGTATGCCTACAGTAGCAATTTTAGCTTGTAAATCTTGGTGGGGCAAACTCACATTTTTGTTGTTGATGCATGCCAGCAAAGCCACCACACAACACTAAACAATACATGAACTGCAATATAACGGTGACAAACAGTGCCCATAAAGCCCATAAAACTGTTCCAACAGCAGAGTTTTCTTTTCAGCACCATGGAGTGAATTCTTACCACCGCTACACCTGGCTATCAGTGGAGCCTTGTCTGGCAGCGAAACAGTTCATGCAGCCTCATTTACTGCCTTAAAAAAAAGCATGGCTGACTTGCTTAAACAAATGTAGTTTCTACTGACAATTGAGATGTAAAAACTATGGCATAAGGGGACAATGAGCGGATCAGAGGCAATCCGTAATTTAGACTGACATTAATGAGCGAGCTAAGACGGATGTAGTCAATATAACTATTTGTTCAGCACTTTTGAAATGTACAGCGACAGAATTCAGAACATGGACCGTTCTTACAGTATTCTCCCTGTATACCAAGTCAGACACGTAGGATAAATAAAGGGGGCATATAAGCAGACAATGAAAGCTCTTACAGTGTTCGATGATGACATTTCTCTAAAACAGGCTATAGGCTACAAGTGCACCACCAAGTTAGAACAGTAGGCTGCGTTATGATGGGGAAAGGGACCAAATGATTAGGGTGAGGCACATGGGCTCAAACAGCTTACTACACAACACACACTTTGTATTACTTTCTTAGCTACAGTATACATATCTCACTGGAATATTACATAATTTATGCAGCAGCATACAATATGTTTTTGGACTCACCTTGTTGTGCTGTGCTCACTTGAACAGCAAGGTTGCACGGCGGTCCTTCTTGTGGGCAAACTTTGTCATCAAAGTCTGGCATTCTCTGGATTTGTGGAGTTTAAGACAACTGGGAACTCTGAAAAAAACTAGTTTGAATCATGACATCAGTGATCTTCAGGTCAGCACTCTAGGAAGAGGCCCGAGTTCCCGACTTGGAATTCCGAGTTGGATAACTGTTCAAATTGTATTTTCCCAGTCAAGGCTTGTTTTTTTTCCTAGTTCCCCGTTGTTTTGAACTCACTGGTGTCTGAGATTTCCCCGTTCTGTGTTTCCAGTTGTTTTGAATGCAGCAGAAGTCATGCTGGATTGACAGCATGGCCAATGTATTTAATATTTTCTGGCCAGTGGTGTTGCATGTGAATGTTTATCCTTTTAAGCTTGGAAATGTCAGACCGTGGGTGCAACTGGTCAACTAGAGTCAGGTGCAGAAGAGCAGAGAGGAATGAACAGGCACACTTTAATTGGCAGAAGCACAAGTCGGACGCAACAGCGTCACAACACTCCAGCAAGGCAAAAGTGAAATAGCGCACTGGTCACTATAAATAAAGAACCACAATACAATACCACGGGTTGAAACAATACCCGGAAAAAACCCAGCCTGACGTGTCACACAATACATGTAATGAACAATTACACACACAGACATGGGGTGGAACAGAGGATAATATACACGTAGATTCATGAGGGAATGTAAACCAGGTGTGCGGGAAAACAAGACAAAATAAATGGAAAATTAAAAGTGGAGCGGCGATGGCTAGAAGACCGGTGACGTCGACAGCCAAGCGCCGCCCGAATAAGGAGAGGAACCGACTTCGGCGGAAGTCATGACAGGAAAAGAGAGCCTTAAACCCAGACTTGGACCACGTCTCCACTGAATAGCAGGCTAGCGATTGCTTTGCAGTTAGCTAACACTTGCAATTAGTCACTGATTCCTTCCAAACCACTCATTGTTGAATTTGCGATTTCCAACTTGTTGTGTAATGTTTATGACCAATGGCCGATGAGCACCGATATGTTTTATCTATAATTTCTCTTCATATGACAAGGATTTGCCAGTAGATTGTCAACATAATTCTTGAAGATGACTGCTTGTCTAGCTTGCTAGCTAAGATTTAGAAAGTATGATGTTGACATGATCTGTCCAATCAAAGCTACAGTTGATATAATGTGATTTGACGTAATTTTATCTGTGGCCAATAACCTTGAGCCTTATTGGATGGGCACTTCTAATGTAAATCTATGGCAGAACCCAAGGGGCTTGAATTTTCCAGTTCTCCCTGTAGATTTTGTGGTGACGTAGTGTCCCCATGAATGACATAACACTGAGCCAATCAAGGCGCAACTAGAGAACATTACCAACGCCTCCGCTCTGTATTTTACGCTGGCTGCCCAACCACCACAGAAAGCACTGAGCTAGGCTGAAACACCTGCATTTTGGAGCAGCCTTACTCAAGAAAGCAAAAAAGAGACTATGTTTATATGCTGCTTTATTAACTCAATATTTTTTTTTACATAGTTTGCAAACTGATATGTGATACGTATTGTCGCCAAACTAACATGCAAAACAGTTGCTAAACAGGTGGTTCTCTCACAATGACCGGTCGCCATTGTGCCTACAAGACTACTTGGTCTGTAAAGTGAAATCACGTCAGATTGTTTGTTGTGTGCGATAGATGACAGTAGAAAAAATATTTCAAAGTTCGTAATACAACTAAAAAAGTATTTACAAGCAAAACCAGCCAAGATAACCGTTTGTACAACATAACTGTCATCGATGACAGTTGGCCCACATACTGCACATTTTAGCTGGCCCTGCCATCAGTAGATTTCTACCTACGCCTCTGAATTGAACTAAATTAAAACCTGGAGTGCATTTTAAGTAGCTATTCTTCATTAGACTTCTACTTCTTCTACTGTTTATCATTACTGTTTATCATTACTTCATAATTGTTGTTGCTACACCTCAGTCTTATAAGCAGGCCACAAATATCAAATATCAGTTTTACCAAATTTCCATCAACATGTTAAATGTGCAACCAGAGGGGAAAATAATTCTAGATCGCCTGTACTCCACACACAGAGACGCGTACAAAGCTCTCCCTCGCCCTCCATTTGGTAAATCCGACTACAACTCTATCCTCCTGATTCCTGCTTACAAGCAAAAATGAAAGCAGGAAGCACCAGTGACTCAGTCTATAAAAAAGTGAAGCAGATTCTAAACTACAGGACTGTTTTGCTAGCACAGACTGGAACATGTTCCTGGATTCTTCCGGTGGCATTGAGGAGTACACGACATCAGTCCCTGGCTTTATCAATCAGTGCATTGAGGACGTCATCCCCACAGTGACTGTACATACTGTACATACCCCAACCAGAAGCCATGGATTACAGGCAACATTCGCACTGAGCTAAAGGGTAGAGCTGCCGCTTACAAGGTGCGGGACTCTGACCCGGAAGCTTACAAGAAATCCTGCGACGAACCATCAAACAGGCAAAGCGTCAATACAGGGCTAAGATTGAATCATACTACACCGGCTCTGACGCTCGTCTTATGTGGCAGGGCTTGCAAACTATTACAGACTACAAAGGGAATCACAGCTGTTAGCTGCCCAGTGACACGAGCATACCAGACGAGCGAAATCACTTCTATGCTCGCTTCGAGGCAAGCAATACTGAGGCATGCATGAGAGCATCAGCTGTTCCGGACGACTGTGTGATCACGCTCTTCGTAGCAGACGTGAGTAAGACCTTTAAACAGGTCAACATACACAAGGCTGCGGGGCCAGATGGATTACCAGGACGCGTGCTCCGGGCATGTGCTGACCAACTGGCAGGTGTCTTCACTGGCATTTTCAACATGTACCTGATTGAGTCTGTAATACCAACATGTTTCAAGCAGACCACCAGAGTCCCTGTGCCCAAAAACACAAAGGCAACCTGCCTAAATGACTACAGACCCGTAGCACTCACGTCCGTAGTCATTAAGTGCTTTGAAAGGTTGGTAATGGCTCACATCAACACCATTATCCCAGAAGCCCTAGACCAACTCCAATTTGCATACCGCCCAAACATGATGCAATCTCTATTGCACTCCACACTGCCCTTTCCCACCTGGACAAAAGGAACACTCATGTGAGAATGCTATTCATTGACTATAGCTCAGCTTTCAACACCATAGTACCCTCAAAGCTCATCACTAAGCTAAGGATCCTGGGACTAAACACCTCCCTCTGCAACTGGATCCTGGACTTCCTGACGGGCCGCCCCCAGGTGGTGAGGGTAGGTAGCAACTCATCTGCCACACTGATCCTCAACACTGGAGCTCCCCACGGGTGCGTGCTCAGTCCCCTCCTCAGTCCCCTCCTGTACTCCCTGTTCACCCACGACTGCATGGCAAGGCATGACTCCAACACCTTCATTAAGTTTGCAGACGACAACGACGAGACAGCCTATAGGGAGGAAGTCAGAGACCTGGCTGGGTGGTGCCAGAATAACAACCTATTCCTCAGCGTAACCAAGACTAAGGAGATGATTGTGGACTATGGGAAAAGGAGGACCGAGCATGCCCCCATTCTCATCGATGGGGCTGTAGTGGAGCAGGTTGAGAGCTTCAAGTTCCTTGGTGTCCACATCAACAACAAACTAGAATGGTCCAAACACACCAAGACAGTCGTGAAGAGGGCATGACAAAGCCTATTCCCCCTCAGGAAACTAAAAAGATTTGTCATGGGTCCTGAGATCCTCAAAAGGTTCTACTGCTGCAACATCGAGAGCATCCTGACTGGTTGCATCACTGCCTGGTAAGACAATTGCTCGGCCTCAGACCACAAGGCACTACAGAGGATAGTGCGTACGGCCCAGAACATCACTGGGGCTAAGCTGCCTGCCATCCAGGACCTCTACACCAGGCGGTGTCAGAGGAAGGCCCTAAAAATTGTCAAAGACCCCAGCCACCCCAGTCATAGACTGTTCTCTCTACTACCGCATGGCAAGCGGTACCGGAGTGCCAATCTAGGACAAAAAGGCTTCTCAACAGTTTTTACCCCCAAGCCATAAGACTCCTGAACAGGTAATCAAATGGCTACCCGGACTATTTGCATCGTGTGCCCCCCCAAACCCCTCTTTTTACGCTGCTGCTACTCTCTGTTTATCATATATGCATAGTCACTTTAACTATACATTCATGTACATACTACCTCAATCAGCCTGACTAACCGGTGTCTGTATGTAGCCTCGCTACTTTTATAGCCTCACTACTGTATATAGCCTGTCTTTTTACTGTTGTTTTATTTCTTTACCTACCTATTGTTCACATAATACCTTTTTTGCACTATTGGTTAGAGCCTGTAAGTAATTATTTCACTGTAAGGTTGTATTCGGCGCATGTGACAAACTTTGATTTTGATTTGATTTGATCTGTTTTCTTTGTACTTGTACTGTGGAAAGCAGAAATTGACCCAAATAGCAAAGTCATGTGATTTAAGATCTGGGAAAAAAGAAGAAGTGGAAGATATTGACCAATACTGGGCATGTGTTGATCAGTGGGAGGACAAGCATCCTTCATGGGAAACCAGTAAGTCTGTCAGGATGACAGCAGAAACGCCTGAATAATATGCCTCTTCTCAAGTCTTCTCTGCCTTCATATGACATGTTATGAGCAGTGTTGTATGTGATTTTACACCATTCTAACATGCTTGATGAAGTTAACAAACTGAAAATCATCTTCATAAATAATATTTGATTAGTGGATCATCATCAACAAAAACAGTGACAGCCCCCCCACTGATTCTTTCAGATTTATAATATTCTTCTAATGTAAATGATTCTAATAGAAAAATATTCTGCAAAATAAAATTATTTTGATAAAGAATGTAGGACTAGGTATCTGTGCACTTTTAATGGAGCTACTACTATAGGATATTTGAGTGACAGAATGTAGGTTATCAAATTAACTTCAGGCCTCAGCACTCTAATCTTCCTTTCTGTACTATTGTTATTCTACCAAGGGGTGGGTGGGGGAGGGAACTCAAGTAACGTAATAGCCTTCAGGCGTAGCGACATTCTAATGGTCAAACTGAGGATTCCAGGCTGAAAGAAGTTCCCGCTATCGCAATATCACCAAAATATTTGACATGTAGGCCAGTTTAGCTATAGACGTCTTACAGACCAAATGCACTGTGGAAAAGGTGGTTCCTGTTTAAACTTCCTCATAATAGCACCTCTTCATCGCTTGAAGACAGTGTGTTCTGATGTATTTTGACAGAACTTGAGAAGACTGGGAAGTGTGCGGACGATGTCGGCCGTCAGGTGGAATGTTGTACTTTGGTTATGTTTATACTGTGGCGGCACCTTTGCGCAAACAGCCTCGCAAGAAGGTAAGTCATTCATACAGGTGTTTAAGATGACGTCCGAATGATATACGTTGCTGTGTATACGTTGACTAGCCACACAAATAGTCTGTACTCTATATTTGATAATATTTTCAGATTAACAATAGTTTTCTTTTCAATTCTCCTGGTAGCAATATGCTACTGTATTGTACATTACACTGCTAAAATGAACCAAATTATACTTGTATTTATATATATTTTTTAAATAGAAGAGAAAGTTTTGTATAATGTAAATAGACTGCCACTGTCTGTGCACTTTACAGTATTTACATTTCATGCCAAAACACCATATTATTTGAGAGCTGCAATAGGCTTACATTATGGGTCAAATAAACCACTTTTACTTCCAATCCTCTCCCTTCGTTCCCCGCCTCTGTCCCCTCTCTCCTCTTCCTTTCAGTGGAGCTCTTCAACTCAGTCAAACAGGCCAGTCTGAAATGGACATCTTATCCAAACTCCAAAGCAGTAAGTAGGATGGCTACCCATTCTGCTCTCTCTGTCTAGCAGAAACACGAGATGCTGTGGAGGTTTAGACCAGTTACTTTATAGATCATTCATGAAATACATTTTTTGGCTGGTTTCCCTGACACACGAGAATCTCTGTTGAAGATGCTTTTTAGTCCATTACTTGGTTAATAACATACTGTATCATCCTCTCCTGTCACTACAGTGGAGTGAGAAATTACTGAAGATGGGTTCAGAGACCCAAGTCCCAGTCTATCAAGCCTGCGCTGTCAACAACAAACCCAGTTCAAGATCACTACTGACTAATTGGATTGCACGGAAGGATGCCCTGCACCTGCTATTGGACCTACAATTCGCCCAGGAAGAGGAGTCATCATCCAATCAGCTGAGTCCACTCCAGGTCCACCTTCTGGAATCAGACTCTCCACTGTCCAAATTTAGTGAATCCCAGAATCCCCTCAATCTAAAAACTTCTCAGACTTTCAGCACCACAACAGAAGTGCATCAGATCAAAGAGTACCTTAAAAACAGCCTGGAATTAGTGTTAAACACTGAGCCTCTCTCACACGATGGCTTCCATCTTGGATTCACCTACTCAGGGCGCTGCATCTTCCTATCCTCAGTCAGGCTGTACTACAGGAGATGTCCTCCTTTGGTCAGCCACCTGGTTGGGTTTGAGGGAGCGTCTGCAGGAGCGGGGTCATTGACAGGGTCCTGTGTTGAAGGCACCGTGGGGGTAGAGGGGAAGTTGGAGCCCCCTCAGAGGGAGTGCCAGGTGAATGGGAAGTGGGGTCCACTGCAAGGTGGGTGCACCTGCGCCCCGGGTCACCAAGAAAAGGGGGACTCTTGTGAAGGTATGTGAAGACCAACCCGAAACACATCACTATGATGAGTTTGACTCTAGTAGATACACAATATATTTTTTGGGCCAGGAGTTTTTCCAGGTCAGGTCGCAAAGTCGGGAAAAGCTCCTGGCCCCATGCATCTTATAAGGGCTAGCCATCTATCTGTGTAGTAGCCTTGACAGATTTATTTGGGTTTCTTCCAACAGCCTGTAGAGTTGGATACTACAAGGCAGCCAATGAGAGTGGGGGTTGTCGCTCGTGTCCACCCAACAGGAAGACGGACAGGGAGGGTGCAGAAGGGTGTGACTGTCGTCAGGGGTACTTCAGCCTCCCGGGTGACCCGTATGTCATGGGGTGCACACGTAAGACACTCCGACGAGTTCCTCAAACCACATTATTTTTGTAATTTCGCAGAAGTATCAAACAAGATTTATGGATGAGTTGTGTAGAATGTAGTAAATAGTTCAACAACTTGCTTCATCTGAATAACGATGTGCCATATTGGAGAAGTCAGAGAGGGTCATTCATGAATCTTAACGACAATGGGAAACATGTTTGTAGGTGACAACCATGTTTCTTTCATTTCCTAATTTTCTTATGTTCCAATATCTCGAGCTGTTTGGCATTTAGTATTTCTCTTCCACAGGACCACCCTCTGCTCCTGTAAATGTAACAGTCCAGCGCCTCAATGACTCAATACTGACTCTGCTTTGGGACCCTCCCATTGACCTGGGGGGGAGGCAGGAAGTGATGTATGACGTGGAATGCTCAGAGAGAGAGGGAGGGACTGATGGTCAGTGGGCAGTGTGTGGGGAGGCGGTCATCTTTCTCCCTGCCTCAGCGGGACTGACCGTCACTGCAGTCAACCTCACATGGGTCAGCCCATGGTCGGACTACCGGCTGTCGGTCCGGGCAAGAAATGACGTGTCATTCCACCAGGGGGCAGCAGCAGCATCATCAACAGCACCCATAATCATTCATAGATGTGAGTCTGTCTGGATGATGTCATTACTACTACCTCATTCTAACACAGCTGTAGCTGGTGCTGCTGATACAACGGTTGGGTCTAATCCTGAATGCTGATTGGTTAAAACTAAGGAAGAACGTGTGAGTCATGATCAAGATAAGAATTGTACCATCCTACTGTGGTCATACCCTTATCATATCATAACATTTCATAGTGAGTTTGGATGATGTCATCACATTTGGCATCGCTGTTACGGTATACTAACAAAACCGAAACGGCTGATGCTAACAACGCTGCTTAAAGATAATCATGACTCAGAGCACTAACCTTGGCTGTTAAAAGCCTCACTGTGCCGATGCACACATGTGCAAGGTTATGGATAATATATACAGCTCATTTCCTTTTGATGTAGAAGGACATGGAATGTCAGGACAGATATGAATCCAACCCACTTCAAATGATGTGAAGATACCCGTCTGTCTACAGGGAAATCTTTAGTGATAAACACCCCTGGTCCCATCCCCCTGGATCCCCACCACTCCCATGTGGAGGGTCCCTCTCCCTGGGTGATCATAGGAACTGTACTGGGAGTCCTTCTGCTGTCGATTATGGTCCCTGCTGCTGTTTATTCTCTGCGGCGCAAATACACCAAGCTCAGGTAAATACACCAAGCTCAGGTAAATACACCAAGCTCAGGTAAATACACCAAGCTCAGGTAAATACACCAAACTCAGGTAAATACACCAAGCTCAGGTAAATACACCAAGCTCAGGTAAATACACGTAGCTCAGGTAAATACACGTAGCTCAGGTAAATACACCAAGCTCAGGTAAATACACCAAGCTCAGGTAAATACACATAACTCAGGCAAACCTGAATACCCACCTGGTGACCAGAGGCTGGTGGGAGGGGCTATAGGAGGACGGGCTCATTGTAATGTCTAAAATTGAATTATTGGAACCACATCAAACATATGGAAATCACGTTTGACTCTGTTGCAAAAATTCCATTCCAGCCATTACAATGAGCCTGTCCTCCTATAGGCCCCCCCACTAGCCTCCTCTGCTGGGGACAGAGCCTTTTTGATCTAGCTTGGATGTAGAGGTTCATATATATATATATATATTTATTTTCCAGTCAAGACCAGGAGGTGGAACTGCTGCCTTCTCACACAGGTGTGACCTATGGTCGTAATGAGGGCTCACACGCTGCCCCTCAGGAAGTCAACAGTGAGTCTGACACTGCCAAGAATTCACTATAAACAGTAGACACAGTATTTGACTCAGATAGACAGGACTGTCAGATTAACTATGTAGATAACAGTGTTGTGTCCCCATTTGACTCTCCCTTCATTATTCCCCCCCCCCCTCCTTTCTCCCGTCTCCTATAGTGGTGGTGGTACCTGGTGTGGTTCAGTTGCTGGAGAGTGTTGGTGACAAACTACTTACCAGTCTGAGGGATGTCCTGGTGGACAGGAACCAGCTGACCCTGGGAAAGGAGCTGGGAGCTGGTCAGTCAAGGAGACTTATCATATAACATTCTATTCTAGTTGCAGCCTGCTTTTCTATTCTATCCTGATAATGAAGCATGTTCCAGTGAATTATAATGTGTTTTGCCGGTACCTCCAGGAGAGTTTGGCTCTGTCTACGAGGGGATCTTTACTCCAGAGCAAGGGATGGACATCAAAGTAGCTGTCAAGACCATGAGAGGTACGCATCATTCAGGGAATTATCCGCATGTAACATGAATGGATATCTTGAAATATCCCCATGTAACATGAATGGATATCTTGAAATATCCCCATGTAAAATGAATGGATATCTTGAAATATCCCCATGTAAAATGAATGGATATCTTGAAATATCCCCATGTAAAATGAATGGATATCTTGAAATATCCCCATGTAACATGAATGGATATCTTGAAATATCCCCATGTAACATGAATGATATCTTGAAATATCCCCATGTAACATGAATGCAGCCTATTCCTTAGTACTGTATGTCTGTAGCACAGGAGGCTGCTGAGGGGAGGACAGCCCATAATAATGGCTGAATGGAATTTTATCAAACACATGGGAACCGATATTTTTGATACCATTCTATTTATTCCATTCCAGCCATTAATGAGCCCGCCCTCACCTGTGGTTTATACAGCTTATACTGTATGTTTTCTCCCTGTGTGGCTTCAGTTGGACTCCACAGGCAGGAGGACTTAGAGTCGTTTCTGAAGGAAGCAGAGATCATGCAGCACTTTGACCATATCAACGTTGTCAAACTTCTTGGTAATTCTGCCCTACTAGCTCACCTTACTCTGTAACGTATTTCAATGCCGACTTTAATGCTATCACTCAACATTCCATTCATCCTTCAAATTCTTGTTGCAGTATTGGCATCCTCTGAAAGTATCTGTGTTTGTCCTGCAGGGGTCACTTTGGAGCAGGATTCTCCTTTGCCAGTCCCTCTGGTGATTCTACCCTTCATGAAGCATGGAGACCTGCGCCGGTTCCTCATCGCTACCCGCTACGGGGATATTCCCATGGTGAGAGACACACACACACACCCACACACAAAGAGGCATAGACACAAGGACGCACATCACACGTGCACGGTCTCTGACTAATATGTATAATCTAAATGAATACCTCTTCCCTCCTCACAGTTTGTGCCTCACCAGAGTCTTCTGCGCTTCATGGTTGACATTGCAGCAGGGATGGAGTATCTGAGTTCACATGGCTTTTTGCACAGGGACCTGGCTGCACGCAACTGCATGTAAGTCCACTAGGGAGTGCCAGTCAATCAGAGTGTACTTACACGGGAGTCTCAGATAAGGAAGACCGCATCTATGTCACAGGAGGTCGGTGGCACCTTAATTGGGGAGGACGGGCTCGGGTAAATGGATGGAGTGGAATTGTAGCAAATACATCAAACACATGTGTTTGATGCCATTCCATTTGCTCCATTCTAGCCATTATTATGAGCCGTCCTCCCCTCAGCAGCCTCCACTGATCTATGTCCACACCATTGGTATTCAGCTAAGGGAATATATTACGATGAAACCTACCAACATGTTCAATGAGGATGGGTAAGGTTCTTCCAGACCTTCGAGGACATGGTACCAAGCCACAGACTGATATCAGGATAGTAGGATGGATACACCAGTTGGTAAATCAATTGAAACAAAGCCTTGTCACAGTGAATATGCCTACAGATCACCATGCAGTAGTAAACATGTTTTCTTTGTAGCTATAAGTACATATTATTAAATAGTTTAGAACGTAGTTGACTACCAGTCAGACTTGCTGTGTTTGTATCTGTGTGTGTTTGCGCTCTTGTGTCTGTCTTTCCCTGGTTGGGGGAGGATGTGTGTGTGTGTGTGTGTGTGTGTGTGTGTGTGTGTGTGTGTGTGTGTGTGTGTGTGTGTGTGTGTGTGTGTGTATTTTCCAGGTTGGGGGATGATGTGTGTGTGTGTGTGTGTGTGTGTGTGTGTGTGTGTGTGTGTGTGTGTGTGTGTGTGTGTGTGTGTGTGTGTGTGTGTGTGTGTGTGTGTGTGTGTGTCTTTTCCAGGTTGGGGGATGATGTGTGTGTGTGTGTGTGTGTGTGTCTTTTACAGGTTGGGGGATGATGTGTGTGTGTGTCTTTTCCAGGTTGGGGGATGACGTGTGTGTGTGTGTGTCTTTTCCAGGTTGGGGGATGACTTGCACGTGTGTGTGGCTGACTTCGGCCTCTCCAAGAAGACATACAGCAACAACTACTACAGACAGACAGTGATTATCCGAATGCCGGTCAAGTGGATGGCCATAGAGAGCCTATCAGAGTCCATCTTTACTAGCAAGAGTGATGTGGTAAGTCACACATGACTAAGAGATGACTGGCATGACATCTGACTGACCCATCACTTGGACCAGCAGTGTGAGCTGACCCTGTGACCTGACCAGGACAAATTCTGTATGCTACTCATTACTGAAGCTAGCAGAGGGTGATCATAAAGATGGCTATAAATAACTGGCTGTTATGTCAATGCATGTTTAAATTGAAGAAAGTGTGTGTGTGTGTGTGTGTGTGTGTGTGTGTGTGCCTTTACTACAGTGGTCATTTGCAGTCACCATGTGGGAGATAGTGTCCAGGGGAAGGACACCGTATCCTGGGGTCCACAACCATGAGCTCCTGGAGCTGCTGAACGCTGGACACAGACTCAAGCTTCCTGAGTGTGATGACAAACTGTGAGTCCTCACTTTATTCTTGTCTAGTTTAGTAGTATGACCTCACTTGTTATGGAATCAGTGGCGGAATGTAGCTCAATACATGTTCACAAGAACTGATGCTAGTTTTGTGAACGTAGATATGGTAACCAGTAGCCTTTGTTTACAATGTAATGTGTGAGTGCAATAATTAATTGAATTTGAATGTGTAGCTGTATTTAGTGAAAACTTCAGTTTACAGATTCACACAGAGTTGTTGACAACTTGGGCCACGTTTGAACCCCACTGGGCAAAAACTGGTTGAATCAATGTTGTTTCCACGTCATTTCAGCCAAAATCTTTAATATGATCATGTGGAATCAATGTGGAAAACTGATTGGATTTCCAAAAAGTCATCAACGTCAGGGAATTTAGTATTGTTATACCCAACTTTTAACCTACATCCAATGACAGGGTGACATTTTGGACAATTTCACGTTGAATTCACGTTATTTGACAACTCAACCTAATGTAAATCACAGCCAGTGGTGTAAAAAGTACTCAATTGTCATACTTGAGTAAAAGTAAAGATACCTTAATAGAAAATGCCTCAAGTAAAAGTGAAAGTCACTCAGTAAAATACTACTTGAGAAAAAGTCTAACAGTATCTGGTTTTAAATGTACTTAAGTACAGATGTGGAAAAAGTACTAAATTGTCATACTTGAGTAAAAGTATAAAGTAAAAGTAAATGCTATACATCAAATTCCTTTTATTAAGCAAACCAGATGGCATGATGTTCTTGTTTTTTAAATGTACGGACAGCCAGGGACACACTCCAACACTCAGACATTATTTACAAATGCAGTATGTGTTTAGTGAGTTCTCCAGATCAGAGGCAGTAGGGTTGACAACACGTTATATTAATAGGTACGTGAATTGGACCATATTGCTGCCCTGCCTGAGCATTCAAAATGTAACAAGTACTTTTGGGTGCCAGTGAAAATATATGGAGTAAAAAGTACATATTTTCTTCAGGAATGTAGTGGAGTAAAAGTAAAGTAAAGTACAGATACCCCCAAAAACGACTTAAGTAGTACTTTAAAGTATTTTTTACTGAAATACTTTAAACCACAGATCCAAGCTAGATGTTGAACTGATGTCTGTGCCCAGTGGGACATAAAGTGCGCCTGGTTTCTCCCCAAATATTTATTGGCTAGCTTCTGGACCTCCCCTGTAGTTCTGTAGCTCTATCTAATTGAATCAATGTGAGCCTTATGGGCTAGACAGGCTGTAACTGAGAGTTGGGCAACATGGAGCATGTCCACAGAGATGATATTGTCTGTGTAATTAATGATATGTTAACCCTGCCTCTCCCTCTCAATCCATCTTCCTTCCTCTCTCTGATACGGTGTCTCACTTTTCCTTTGTTCTCTCTCCATCCCTCTCTCTCAATCCATCTTCTTCTCCCCTTCTCTCTTCCTTTCTGCGCTGTCTGACTTATTCCTCTCTCTCCCTCTTCCTCTCTCTCCCTCTCTCTCTCTCCCTCATCTCACTCAATTTCGCGAGATGAGAGAGAGAGAGTAGATATATATATATATATATGCACTGTATATCTACTCATCTCTCTCCCTGCACCTCTCATCTCCCCGCTAGTTATGAGGTGATGCTGAGTTGTTGGCACAGGGAGCCGGGACACAGGCCTGGTTTCAGGGAGCTGGGGGAGACGCTCAAAGCCCTTCTGTTTGAGCTGCCCCCGCTGGAGGCCAGCCAGGAGGCCCACTACATCAACCAGGGCCTGGAGGCTGCCACTCACATTCCGTGGGTTGCCGATGGATATGACAACCCCGGTTTCGAGGAGGGCGCAGTGGGGAACGTGTACCTGCCCACCCCTGTGGGGGCTGGGGCTAATGCTAAACCACCCAAGAAAGATGAGGAAGGATATCTGTTGTGTATGAAAACGTCTACTGTGTCTACTGTGTAGACAGTGGATTAGGAAGGCATTGTGAGGGTGTTTTATAGATGATGTTTGTGAAAGAGACTCTGCTTTTTAAAAGCGTTCTCTGGTGTTTTTATGTTTCAGTCAGTTTGGTGTTTTATGTCCTGTCAGCTACGGTTACGGAATGTGTTTATTCCATGTGTTATCTCTGTGGTTAGATACCACGGCACAAATCAACATATCAAATATCGATCAATTCAAATCACCTTGACACTTTTATATGTACAGTATCTCTCTCTCTCTCTGTTTGTGTGTGTGTGTGTGTGTGTGTGTGTGTGTGTGTGTGTGTGTGTGTGTGTGTGTGTGTGTGTGTGTGTGTGTGTGTGTGTGTGTGTGTGTGTGTGTGTGTGTGTGTGTGGACAGATTGCTGGGCATTACCTTCTCTACTGATGATTGGTGTGCCACAATGTTTCTCCAACTTCTGTAAATAATGTTTGATAATCAATTATGTTTTTTTTAATAATGAACATTGTTTTAGGGATGATCTTTGAAACCCATAGCTACATAAAAGCATTACATTTTTCCATTGAACTGAAATTTGCATGAAGAAAGAGTGATATTGTGCAAGAATAGTGTGATGTGTCACTAAAGACAGTACAGTATGAAGATAAGCTAAAACTGCTTCTCCAACAGAAATCCCCGATCACACTTGTATGCGAGCTCATGGCGACGTTGGTTTGCAATGCTCATGCGTAGGGCACGTCATCGGGTCTAACGGTCGTCTCGAGCAGAACTGCGCATGTGCAGGCCGTCAAATCAAAGGCACTCCGTTATAAAGTTGTTTTTCACGAAAATGTAAACGTGTCAGTTTGTCACTTAAGCTAGGTTGGAGTAATAACATGTTCAACTCCTTAAGTTTTGGCTCTGATCTAGGTTGTCCCTTAATATTTCGAAAAAGTAAGAACCAAGGAATAGATTTTCACTTTTCTCATTGACTTCTCAAACCCCGGCCGGTCTGTTTGGTCTGTTTCGCAAGCGTTCGCAGCAGTCTCGCGATGTTGCGCCTTTGGGCTAAGAAACTCTGCGGCGTCACCATGTCCAGGTATGGTGTATTCATGACAACTGGGAACTCGAAAAGAAACGAGGTCAAATCATGACGTCAGTGATCTTTAGGTCGGAAAGTCGGAGCTCTCTAGAAAAAGATTCGAGTTCCCATTTTGGAATACCGAGTTGGAGCTAATTTTTTTGAGTTGCCAGTTGTCTTGAACGTACTAAAGTCGGAGATTTCCGAGTTCCTAGTTGTTTTGAACGCGGCAGTAGACTTTGAACTACAACTCCCATCATCAGACCCTTTCTAGATTTGTCTGTAGTGCCACGTCATTTGATGTCACTGCCGCACCTGCGCAGCCATCTTGTACTTCGAGCGAGGAGCGTACACAGAAAGAAATCAAAAGGATCAAATAAACCTGTCAAATCAGAAGACAATAGGAATGTCGCTAAACGTTATATAGCCCCATAACGATTAGACACCCAAGAAGGACAAGGTTAGGTAAACAAGACGGTGAAATAGACATTCAAGTGCTTCGGATATCGAGACCGACAAGTCATCTTTTGCTTGTGAGTGAGAGGAGGAAGGGACAGTCAAATCGCCGAAAGAAAAACACATCCCGAACGTCAGTCAAATCATGAATCCAGAATAGTGAGTAGACCCGCCGCCCCGAGAACCACTAATATGTTTTACTGTAATGGTACATGAATAATCAAACAAGCTATTGATTGGCGCGGGCAGTTCCATAACATTTGAGTTTCGAGCGGTATGTAGCTATTCAGCTAGCTAGCGTCAGCTGATCTCTTTCCCGTGCCAGCCAACGTTAGCTAGCATAATGTTTTACATACACATAGCTAGCTAGCTATCACGTCATTGATATACGCATTGTCAATAAATAAAGCTAGCTTGCTTGTGCCTCAAACATCTGTCACTTGTGTGTGGCCCTGAAATGCTCGGTACGGTGGCGACCGGAGAATTAGGACGTTGTGCTTGAACGTCACACCGGTGCAGTAGTTACAGTAGAATGTCTTGCTTTGAGATCGCTTTGTCAGAAACACACACGCACCCACAGTTCTGTAAAGGCGCTTTGTTCTTTGTCTCTAGTTGCAACGTAATGTAGCTAACTAGCTAATAATAACTATGTTAATGTTCGGGCCAAAACTTAGGTGCTACTGAATCTGAGTAAATGGGCTTGAGGAGACGAGATCTGCTCTGACGCACAGGATCCTTCAATTCAAAGTGCCATTGACCAGCTGTGCAAACGTTATGTCAATTCCTTTCGGTACTCACAAGAATATGCAATTTCGCCGAACAACTATCGTCATTACTGCGCTTACCAACGTTATGTACTTAAAAAAAAAAAAAAAGGTCTAAATAAAACCAATATTCTTTCGCGATACTGTAGTGGTGCTGGATCAGTCGACCAGTGCGCGGCAGTAATGAGTGATTTTTATCGGAGGTGCTGAAGGGAGAAGGAGCCCAGAGTGGGTTTGTCAAAAGCACTCTGCTATAGATTAGACCAGGGATTGGGCCATTTTGATGGGGGTGGGGGCCACAAAAAACGGAACGCATCATGAGGGGCCAGTGGCTCATGGGTCTGCATACCCACATTGATACCCCCCACCTTGCAGGCAAAACATTTTAGCAGCCCCCCTCTTGACAGCGAAGAGAACATTTACGTTTTAACAGCTCATTTCCTGCAGTTCTACACATTTTGCCATAGGGTGGAGGCAAATGTTTGCAGTTTTTTATATGATTACTGATGATCAATTGGTTTAGATAGTTGGCCGCTAAACTAATTTACCAATCTATAAAATGTTAGCTGACACGGGCTAATTGAGTGACTGCTGATTCGCTTTACATACACCCACTCCTTTCGAAACACCCACTCGCCCATACTCTGGTCGCCATATTGGACTGCAGCTAGCCATACTTGGCTGAAGGTGGATTTGGGAGTACATACTGTGCGTAATGGCAGTAATGATGATAGTTGCTTAGCATAATATTAAACATTTAGTTCTGTGTACAGCCAGAAGCTAAATGCCCTATGCAGAAGTAGTTGCTTGAACAAATTAATATTGGTATCACCATAATGTGATCATTTCTTGCCTCAGGACTTTTTCTCCACACTTTCTCTATATTGGGCCTAAGCCTACAATCCTAAGCTATCCTAAGTAGTGTTGCAAAGTATACTGGTACCACCGCAGTATCATGGTACCAAAATATAATTAAACTTATGATACCAACATTTTAGAGTACCGTTTCATATGATACTACCACATTTTTCAGCCCTACCGACCGAAAGAACCTGCTGGCGTCTGTTATAAGATGTTTATAAAGTCCTTTTTGTTTATAAATTCAGTTGAATTTAAGAAAAAGCCATTAGTCTCCTTGTATGCGCAGGTCCAATAATATCCATTTCACTTTCATGCGCATATCACGTGTGGCAGCTGTAATCATCGAGCTACATCCTCTACCAGCCCTCACTCACCTGCTTCTCTCCATCCGCTCTTCATGTGCATCTATTTTTCCATCAGTTTTTAAAATATCATTTAGCCGTGATGGCGAGCGGGTATGCAGACCCTGATGAGTCTTCTCTTAGAGTTGTACATTTGTTACATTGGGAGCAGCGCGCAGAGTGTGCAATGTTGATACATTGTATAATTTAATCGCCTGTTATAACCAAGAGCACAGACCAGCCTGTGTAGACTTTGCAAGTTTACTGTCATGCTGCCTCTGAGTGCCAGAGAGGGAAACTGGAGCACCGTTCGCGACAGGCATGCTTGCACCTTTACAGCAAAGAAACCGCTTGTCTCTAGCCTAAATGCTTAAAATATGACCCATATTACCTATCGGGATTAGCACACATTTTATATAATTTCACAAACCATGTCGCAGGCCCTTTTAAACTAATCCTGGGTCGTCAATTATTGGTTTGATAACAAACAACGTGTTTCAGTCATGTTACCTGGCTAGCTGACAGTAGGTCTAGGCACATTTGATTGGCCCAGGAAAAAAGGAAAAGGGTCTGCTACTCTTGAGATGTGCTTCAAAAAGTAGGATTCATATAGGCCTAATAACTATATCAAAAATCAATTTCTGACAAGTGCTCTTTAAATTCTGTTTGGTTCCTAACGTCTTAAAAGTTGGGAGCAGTGTGGGTATTTGCGGGAGAGAGAGAGAGTGGTGTGTGTTTATGAGTGAGGGAGACCAGGGAGAGTGAGGAACGGAGGGAAAGTGTGTGTGTCTGTTAACTGAAGGGTAAAGAAGGTTTCATGTAGTGTTTTCCCCTTACTGATACAATAACATGTAGATCATTATGCATGTATACTGAATGAAAATATAAACACAACAATTTCAAAGATTTTACTTAGTTCCAGTTCATAAAAGTATATCAGTCCAATGAAATACATTAATTAGGCCCTAATCTATGGATTTCATATTACTGGGCAGTGGCCATGAGAGGGCATAGGCCCACCCATTTGGGAGCCAGGCCCAGCTAATCAGAGTGAGTTTTTCCCCACAAAAGGGCTTTATTACAGAACAAAATACTTCTCAGCACCCCCCCCCCCCCCTCCTCAGACGATCCCTCAGGCGAAGAAGTGGAGGTCCTGGTCTGGCATGATCACATGTGGCTGCGGTTGTGAGGCCAGTTGGATGTACTGCTTAATTCTCTAGAATGACGTTGGAGGCGGATTATGGTAGAGAAATTAGCATTCAATATCTGGAAACAGCTCTGTTGAACATGTCTGCAGTCAGCATGCCATTTGCACGCTCCCTCAACTTGAGACATCTGTGGTGTTGTGTGACACAACTGCACATTATAGTTGCCTTTTATTGCCCCCAGCGCAAGGTGCACCTGTGTAATGATCATGCTGTTTAATCAGCTTCTAGATATGCCACACCGGTCAGGTAGATGGATTATCTTGGCAAAGGAGAAATGCTCACTAACAGGGATGTAAACAAATTTGTGCACAAGATTTGAAAGAAATAAGATTTTTGTGTGTATGGATCATGTCTGGGATCTTTTATTTCAGCTCATGACACATGGGACCAACACTTTACATGTTGCGATTATATTTTTGTTCAGTATATATTCCTTCCTCCCATTCCTCCAACCAAATCACAGGTAGGCCTTTGCAAATATGAGCAAATCAGCCATTCTATGCAGTATTTTATTATACACTGAACGGTGTGAAGTTAAATTCAATGTGTTGTATTGAGTGAGAAGTGTTAATTTTAGTGACAGGTTTTTGCGTAAAACGTTTAGAAAACGCAAACAACCGCCCGGGGGACGGGGCGAACAGGACACTAGGCCACTGATTATAAAAATAAAAAAAATAATTGCCCCGTGGTATTGCGATACTACTCTGTATCATATCGTTAGTAAAACTTTGGTACTGTGACAACACTAATCCTAAATAGAAGAAATTGATGCAACTTCACATCAGTAGTAGGGCTTATTACTGGAGTCAAGTAGCAACAGTGTTTAGAACGTCTAGTCTTTGGTCTGATGCTGGATGCTTTCATTTCAGTGACTACCTGTTCAAGCTCCTCCTTATTGGTGACTCCGGTGTGGGAAAGTCCTGTCTTCTGCTCCGCTTTGCTGTAAGTATACTCACTGTATAGACTATTACTGTTCACAGCTATTTAGTAAGTGGCGTTCTGGTGCCTTCTGTCAAAAATGCAGGTTCCTGGATCTGTCTAACTGTGTTCTCTTCCCTCCAGGATGACACCTACACAGAGAGCTACATCAGCACCATCGGTGTAGACTTCAAGATCCGCACCATCGAGCTGGACGGCAAGACCATCAAACTACAGATTGTGAGTCTGACACAATGAACACCATTACCAACACCATTACCAACACCACTACCAACACCACTACCAACACCTCTACCAACACCTCTACCACTACCAACACCACTACCAACACCACTACCAACACCACTACCAACACCTCTACCAACACCTCTACCAACACCTCTACCAACACCTCTACCAACACCTCTACCAACACCTCTACCAACACCACTACCAACACCAACACCACTACCACTACCAACACCACTACCACTACCAACACCACTACCACTACCAACACCACTACCACTACCACTACCAACACCTCTACCAACACCTCTACCAACACCTCTACCACCACCTCTACCACTACCAACACCACTACCACTACCACTACCAACACCTCTACCAACACCTCTACCAACACCTCTACCACCACCTCTACCTCTACCAACACCTCTACCAACACCTCTACCAACACCTCTACCAACACCTCTACCAACACCACTACCACCACCACTACCACTACCACTACCACTACCAACACCACTACCAACACCACTACCAACACCACTACCAACACCACTACCAACACCACTACCAACACCACTACCAACACCAACACCTCTACCAACACCTCTACCAACACCTCTACCAACACCTCTACCAACACCTCTACCAACACCTCTACCAACACCTCTACCAACACCTCTACCAACACCTCTACCAACACCTCTACCAACACCTCTACCAACACCACCTCTACTACCACCACCTCTACTACCACCACCTCTACTACCACCACCTCTACTACCACCACCACCTCTACTACCACCACCACCACCTCTACTACCACCACCACCACCTCTACTACCACCACCACCACCTCTACTACCACCACCACCACCTCTACTACCACCACCACCACCTCTACTACCACCACCACCACCTCTACTACCACCACCACCACCTCTACTACCACCACCACCACCTCTACTACCACTACCACCACCTCTACCACTACCACTACCTCTACCACTACCACCACAAACACCTCTACCACTACCACCACAAACACCTCTACCACTACCACCACAAACACCTCTACCACCACCAACACCTCTACCACCACCACCACCACCTCTACCACTACCAACACCTCTACCAACACCTCTACCAACACCTCTACCAACACCTCTACCAACACCTCTACCAACACCACTACCAACACCACTACCACTACCAACACCTCTACCACTACCAACACCTCTACCACTACCAACACCTCTACCACTACCAACACCTCTACCAACACCAACACCTCTACCACTACCAACACCTCTACCACTACCAACACCTCTACCACTACCAACACCTCTACCACTACCAACACCTCTACCAACACCAACACCTCTACCACTACCAACACCTCTACCCCTACCAACACCTCTACCCCTACCAACACCTCTACCCCTACCAACACCTCTACCCCTACCAACACCTCTACCCCTACCAACACCTCTACCCCTACCAACACCTCTACCCCTACCAACACCTCTACCCCTACCAACACCTCTACCCCTACCAACACCTCTACCCCTACCAACACCTCTACCACTACCAACACCTCTACCCCTACCAACACCTCTACCACTACCAACACCTCTACCCCTACCAACACCTCTACCCCTACCAACACCTCTACCACTACCAACACCTCTACCACTACCAACACCTCTACCACTACCAACACCAACACCTCTACCACTACCAACACCTCTACCACTACCAACACCTCTACCACTACCAACACCTCTACCACTACCAACACCTCTACCCCTACCAACACCTCTACCCCTACCAACACCTCTACCCCTACCAACACCTCTACCCCTACCAACACCTCTACCCCTACCAACACCTCTACCACTACCAACACCAACACCTCTACCACTACCAACACCTCTACCACTACCAACACCTCTACCACTACCAACACCTCTACCACTACCAACACCTCTACCACTACCAACACCTCTACCACTACCAACACCTCTACCACTACCAACACCTCTACCACTACCAACACCTCTACCACTACCAACACCTCTACCCCTACCAACACCTCTACCCCTACCAACACCTCTACCACTACCAACACCTCTACCACTACCAACACCTCTACCACTACCAACACCTCTACCACTACCAACACCTCTACCACTACCAACACCTCTACCCCTACCAACACCTCTACCCCTACCAACACCTCTACCCCTACCAACACCTCTACCACTACCAACACCAACACCTCTACCACTACCAACACCTCTACCACTACCAACACCTCTACCACTACCAACACCTCTACCACTACCAACACCTCTACCCCTACCAACACCTCTACCACTACCAACACCTCTACCCCTACCAACACCTCTACCACTACCAACACCTCTACCACTACCAACACCTCTACCTCTACCACTACCAACACCTCTACCACTACCAACACCTCTACCCCTACCAACACCTCTACCCCTACCAACACCTCTACCCCTACCAACACCTCTACCCCTACCAACACCTCTACCCCTACCAACACCTCTACCACTACCAACACCTCTACCACTACCAACACCTCTACCACTACCAACACCTCTACCACTACCAACACCTCTACCACTACCAACACCTCTACCACTACCAACACCTCTACCACTACCAACACCTCTACCACTACCAACACCTCTACCACTACCAACACCTCTACCACTACCACTACCAACACCTCTACCACTACCACTACCAACACCTCTACCACTACCAACACCTCTACCACTACCAACACCTCTACCACTACCAACACCTCTACCACTACCACTACCAACACCTCTACCACTACCACTACCAACACCTCTACCACTACCAACACCTCTACCAACACCTCTACCAACACCTCTACCAACACCTCTACCAACACCTCTACCAACACCTCTACCACTACCACCACCTCTACCAACACCTCTACCACTTCCAACCACACCACCACTACCAACAGCACCACTACCAACCACAGTACCACTACCGACAACACCACCACTACCGACAACACCACCACTACCGACAACACCACCACTACCGACAACACCACTAACACTGCCACCACCACCGACAACACCACCACTACCAACCACAGTACCACTACCGACAACACCACCACTACCGACAACACCACCACTACCGACAACACCACCACTACCGACAACACCACTAACACTGCCACCACCACCGACAACACCACCACTACCAACAACACCAGTAACACTGCCACCACCACCGACAACACCACCACTACCGACAACACCAACAGTGTGACTACCACCACTGACCCCAATTATTCGTCTGGTCGAATGTTTGGTCGATAGGCTGTTGGTCGACCAAGATTTTCTGTTGTTGTGTCGAGCAGCAGCAAATGTATATATTTTATTCTGACACACGAGACACCTGTCTTATTCGCGCCCATCTCAGTGAACTAATCCCTTGCGGAGGCACAGTCCAAGAAGGGGAGTGTGGCTGTTCCATGCACATCTCTCCAGAAGGCACTCTCTCCTGCAAATTTGTGCACATTCATTGTTTCTTAACTTCATTGTGTGAATTGTTTGCGTTTGATTGTTAGTATCTATCAATTCCCCATTACATACAGTATCACCAGTAGTACATTTTACTGTTAATTCCTTTCATTTCTAATCTACAATGTTTGTTTGGTTACGGTAATGTCTGTTAATGCGTTCAATATGTTATTATTCCAGTCTTTTTTACCGTTCACATTGTGGAGTGGACACGTTGTTTACAGAGTGCACAACCTAGGATACAATTGTGAGAAACTTGTTTTAGTTTATTTCATTCCATTTACGAGTTTTGTCAATTTAGTTATTGTCTGTTGTTTGGAGCGCTCCGGTCCATGTTGAGTAAGGACGCGCACCTGATTACGCATAGAAGTTGGCCAATAGGCTACCGGGCATGCTCGCAAATGTAGGCATATAAATGTGCCCATTTGGGGATCTGATAGTATTTCTGATTGGCTTAATGCACCACCACTAATGAGCTGTTGGAGCTTGTCAAAGTAATGTTTTCTTCACCTCTAACAGCAAGCAAACAGTCTGTTTATACATCCATTGAGAATTACAATAGTTCCTCATAAATTAGGCCTACGTGATTACTTCTTATCCCAAGCGCAAATAAGGGAAAGGAAAGGGGGATACCTAGTCAGTTGTACAACTGAATGCATTCAACTGAAATGTGTCCTTCACATTTAACCCCTCTGAATCAGAGAGGTGCGAAGTAGCCGACAGCTGTGTGTCTGTCCCGAGCTCACTGGCATGGTAAAGACCCAGAATATTTTCTACAATGTTGCAAGGAGCTTCAGGTCTGAACCAAGTTAATAGTTGATACAATGTTTTAAGTTCATTGCAGACAGGCCATTTTTAGCCAATATGATTTAATATAATATTTATTTTAATCGGGATATTTTCTACCTGCAATGGGTTTATTTGTTGGCTTCATAGGCTATTTTTACATATTTGGCAACTGAAATAACTTTTTATGTTTATCATTTTCATTTAGGTTTGGATAGAATTTTGATTAACCAATTGACAATGATTTTGAGAAAAGAAGACATAGATGAAATGAAACTGTATACGCATATGAAAACCATAACTGGCACGTAGATTGGTAGAAATGGTAAGATAAATGGACTTTCCACATGAGACAGTTTGCAGACTCTTTGTGTAGCCTATTACCGGCAACTTCCGGAGAGTAACGCCAGAATCTGGGAAAGCCAGTAGGAGTGGGAAGAGGATGGTCGGGACAGGTTAAGGTTTTTTTCCTTCTGGTTAGCTGTATCTCTGGCTCCCTCTTGAGTAATTTGTGTCTAATTTCATCAAACAGCGAGCTTAAAGCATCAGACAAGCTCAATGCATATATATAGTTGATTTTATTAAAACACCACCATTACTGCCCACTCCGCCCCGCCTTTATTCCAACAGTGACACCCATTTGCTGATGTTATAAAGGCTTGACTAGATTTGATAAACGGTTCAGTAACCTAGTTATGTTGCTAAGTTTTACCTCATGTGTTTGCTCTGTAGTTTAACGACTTGCCCTAAGGCTAAACAACAGGGACCCAGTTCTGTTCCCAGCAAGAGGAACTATAGATGTTAGTGTGATATTCTATTGACCATACGTACCTAGTGCTAATCCAGAGGCTTTCAGGACAGGAATGATGTGAACTTGGGTGACGACAGGCGAGTGTGTGTTTAGTCATTTCAATGAACCTAGTCTGTTTCGTTTGTTGGCATTAAACAACTCTCTCTCTCTCCCCTCCCATCTCACTTTTGTCGTTCTCCACTCCCTCCCTCTGTCAGTGGGACACTGCTGGTCAGGAGAGGTTCCGCACCATTACCTCCAGTTACTACAGGGGCGCCCACGGCATCATCGTGGTCTATGATGTCACAGATCAGGTGGGTTATTAGTTTGGCGGCGATCTGTGCTTAGACCTAGTCCTACTGGGTTTGTACCATTCTTAATCAAATGCTCTACTTCCCAAGTCCTTTTGACATACTAAAATGTTGTTTGGCATGCACATATTAGCCCTCTACCTGTTTCTCACATGCCTGTAGGATAGGCAGTCATACACTGTCACTAATCTCACTCTGTCTTGTGTATCTCCGTCCTGCTCTGTAGGAGTCGTACAACAATGTGAAGCAGTGGCTGCAGGAGATCGACCGCTACGCCAGCGAGAACGTCAACAAGCTGCTGGTGGGGAACAAGTGTGACCTCACCACCAAGAAAGTAGTGGACTACACAACAGCCAAGGTACAGCTACCATACAACACCTACAAACCCAGATGAAATGCACTCCCAATGAGTAGTGTTTAGGAGATTTCAGGCTACACAAATCAATTATCGAATTTATTTGTTTTGAGTGCTCAATATCTCTAGAAATCTATATCATCATTAATGTGGTAAAACCTGAGGAGATCGAATGCATATTATTAGATTTTTTTTCTATTTTTTTTCATTGGTCAGATAAAAAAAAAGATACTTTGAGTCAAAAGTATAGATATAATATTGTGAAATGCAACTCTATAAATATTTCCCCCACCACTAGTGCATATTAAATTCACAGACAAAATCACGCACCATACACACAGTACTTTTTGACAATTAAACGCATACAATACCATTTTTTTTAACACCACGGACAATGCAACAACAGCTGGGCATTGCCTTGTATGTTCCATGTGTTTGATATGTAAACTCAGCAAAAAAAGAAACGTCCTTTTTTCAGGACCCTGTCTTGCAAAGATAATTTGTAAAAATCCAAATAACTTCACAGATCTTCATTGTAAAGGGTTTAAACACTGTTTTCCATGCTTCTTCGATGAACCATAAACAATTAATGAACATGCACCTGTGGAACGGTCATTAAGACACTAACAGCTTACAGACTGTAGGTAATTAAAGCCACAGTTATGAAAACTATGGACACTAAAGAGGCCTTTGTACTGACTCTGAAAAACACCAAAAGAAAGATGCCCAGGGTCCCTGCTCATCTGCGTGAACGTGCCTTAGGCATGCTGCAAGGAGACATGCGGACTGCAGATGTGGCCGGGGAAATACATTTCAATGTCCGTACTGTGAGACGCCTAAGACAGCGCTACAGGGAGACAGGACGGACAGCTGATCGTCCTCGCAATGGCAGACCACATGTAACAACACCTGCACAGGATCGAAACATCACACCTGCAGGACAGGTACAGGATAGCAACAACAAATGCCCAAGTTGCACCAGGAACGCACAATCCCTCCATCAGTGCTCAGACTGTCAGCAATAGGCTGAGGCAGGACTGAGGGCTTGTAGACCTGTTGTAAGGCAGATCCTCACCCGACATCACCATCAACAACGTTGCCTATGGGCACAAACCCACCGTCGCTGGACCAGACAGGACTGGCAAAAAAGTGCTCTTCACTGATGAGTCGTGGTTTGTCTCACCGGGGGTGATGGTCGGATTCGCGTTTATCGTCGAAGGAATGAGCGTTACACCTAGGCCTGTACTCTGGAGCGGGATCGATTAGGAGGTGGAGGGTCAGTCATGGTCTGGGGCGGTGTGTCACAGCAACATCGGACTAAGCTTGTTGTCATTGCAGGCAATCTCAATGCTGTGCGTTACAGGGAAGACATCCTCCTCCCTCATGTGGTACCCTTCCTGCAGGCTCATCCTGACATGACCCTCCAGCATGACAATGCCACCAGCCATACTGCTCGTTCTGTGCGTGATTTCCTGCAAGACAGGAATGTCAGTGTTCTGCCATGGCCAGTGAAGAGCCCGGATCTCAATCCCATTGAGCAAGTCTGGGACCTGTTGGATCGGAGGGTGAGGACTAGGGCCATTCCCCCCAGAAATGTCCCGGAATTTGCAGGTGCCTTGGTGGAACAGTGGGGTAACATCTCACAGCAAGAACTGGCAAATCTGCTGTAGTCCATGAGGAGATGCACTGCAGTTCTTAATGCGGCTGGTGGCCACACCAGATACTGACTGTTACTTTTGATTTTGACCCCCCCTTTGTTCAGGGCCACATTATTCCATTTCTGTTAGTCACATGTCTGTGGAACTTGTTCAGTTTATGTCTTGTTATGTTCATACAGATATTTACACATGTTAAGTTTGCTGAAAATAAACACCGTTGACAGTGAGAGAACGTTTCTTTTTTTGCTGAGTTTATATATGCATACATACATACATACATACGTTTGATCCCTATCTATTCTGTCCCTGTCTGTCGCCTGCAGGAGTTTGCCGACTCCCTGGCCATCCCCTTTCTGGAAACGAGTGCCAAGAACGCCACCAACGTGGAGCAGGCCTTCATGACCATGGCTGCTGAGATCAAGAAGAGGATGGGCCCCGGGGCCACGGCTGGAGGGGACAAGCCCAACCTGAAGATAGACAGCACCCCTGTCAGGCAGTCTGGAGGGGGGTGCTGTTAAACTGGACTCTGTTCTGGATGCTCTCCTCTTCTTCACTCTCCCTGCTCTGGGCTTCACTTCCTCCACCTCTTAATCCCTCAGCCTCCCTCCCATCTCCCGTTCTCTTACTCTTGCCGCGGGATGGGTGGTTGGATCGGGAGAGGTTGAGAGGAGGGGTGAGAACTGGGGACTGACTTTAAGACCGTATCTCCCCCCCAAAAAGTAAAGAGAAAAGTTAAGTGGGGGTTAGGTTGAGAACTTTTTTCTTCTTTTTTTCCCGAGCGATGAGTCAGGAACGTAAACAGATATGAGAAAAGATTGGTATTGACTTAGAGGAGAACTGGGTGATAGAAGATTAGGTTTTAGATTCCGGCGAGCGTTATCTCTCTCCCTCTCCTGTGTACACACACACACACACACACACACACACACACACACACACACACACACACACACACACACACACACACACACACACACACACACACACACACAGACAGAACAGGGGGCGGAGTGATTCTCCCATAGGAAGTCGTCACAGGTGAGGTTTTCTTTCCTTTAGGCTATGTCTGTCAATAGCAAAATTCAGTTTAGAGTGCTACAATAATCTGTCATTTATGTATTGGACCTGTTTTTATCTCAGACTGCTGGGGTGCCTTGTAGTCATGGCGACGTGTCACCATCTTAAGTCTGTTTATAGGTATCAAGTGAGTGACGTGTTCAATCTAGCCTACGGTCTACGTTCTACATGCAATAGTAACACTAATGCACTATTTAAAGCCCTGTATCCATCCATCCATTGTAGGAACTGAATTGGCGTTGGGGCAGACTGCAGACAGTCATGCACCACTACCAGCGTACTAACTACTGAGAGGATACGGGTATCTAGGCTACGGGTATCATAGAAATAGAATGAGTAGACTGGACTCTGAAGGCATCAGCAGAGAGGGGAGAGACATACACTTTGTGTGGAGAAGAGGGTGCTGGGATGGATAGCTCTGACTCCTCGTAGAGCCTGAGCTTTAGGTGGATTCGACACAGAACAGGATAACTTTTGGTTGAACTTGGAATCACTCCTTACCTTCATCCCTCTACATGCAGACGGGAGGGTTTAGTGAGAGAGACTTTTGGTTTTTGAGTGTTTTAATATACTGTACGGTGTTAGTTAGCTCACATCACTCCTCTTGTTAGGATTTCACATGTAAAGACAAAACAAAAAAAAATGACACAAATATTTGAGATATGCTTAAGTCATGTTTGTATGTCTTTAAGTTGTCAGGACTCTATATTACAGTATGCCCAATGTGGTTCTTCAACATAAACAGACAGTGTACACACACACACACACTGAGGACGGGGCATGACGTAGTACTAGATTAGTGGAGGGAGTATGTAGGTGCTTGGGCAAGTGATATTCAACTAATTAACAGGACATATGAAACAAGAAATTGGCAATATTCTGTCTTCATATTCATAGATTATTGTTCATCTTATTTTATTGTTATTACAATGATTTTATTATTTGATATTTGTATTTTCTGTAGTTTTTTTCTAATTGAAAAAGCTTGTAAAAATTGCTTGAAATGTTGTCCAACTTTATCGGGTGGGTTGGGATGTTGTTTTTCGGTTTGGTCGGGGGACTTAGGGAGTTGTCTCTGAAAGCTACTGTTCCCTCCTGTGCCTCACTGGACTCCTAAAGATACTGACCGTGTGCGTAACTTCTGAAGCATGTCACACCACAGGTTCTTTACGCCTTGGCCATGACCGACTTCTCAGACCGTGTTGCCATCCACCATTCGTCATCACGTGTCCCACAGTGCATTTCTTTTATGGTTGTTTGGCTTTGAGCATGTTATGTCATCATGGTCACGTTACGGTCGTCATGTTACGGTCTTAGAAAAAGTCCTAGATTCTGGTTGATTGGGTCGGAGTGAGTTTGACTGCTTGAACGTTCAGGGGTAGCAGGGACTGACTGGTTTTGGCATGCAGACCGGATATGAACTCCCATCAGCCTCCTCTTTAAGCCAATCAATATATTACAACATTGTTCTCTGAATGGCTCCTAATACTCATTGATAAAACTAAATCTGGCTTGGACTTTCCCGGTCGGTCTTCGGCATATAGTTAAGGTGGCACAGCCTCGGCCTCCCGGTCGGTCTTCGGCAGATAGTTGAAGTTGAGGCGGCACAGCCTCGGCCTCCCGGTCGGTCTTCGGCAGATAGTTGAAGTTGAGGCGGCACAGCCTCGGCCTCCCGGTCGGTCTTCGGCAGATAGTTAAGGTGGCACAGCCTCGGCCTCCCGGTCGGTCTTCGGCAGATAGTTAAGGTGGCACAGCCTCGGCCTCCCGGTCGGTCTTCGGCAGATAGTTGAAGTTGAGGCGGCACAGCCTCGGCCTCCCGGTCGGTCTTCGGCAGATAGTTGAAGTTGAGGCGGCACAGCCTCGGCCTCCCGGTCGGTCTTCGGCAGATAGTTGAAGTTGAGGCGGCACAGCCTCGGCCTCCCGGTCGGTCTTCGGCAGATAGTTGAAGTTGAGGCGGCACAGCCTCGGCCTCCCGGTCGGTCTTCGGCAGATAGTTGAAGTTGAGGCGGCACAGCCTCGGCCTCCCGGTCGGTCTTCGGCAGATAGTTGAAGTTGAGGCGGCACAGCCTCGGCCTCCCGGTCGGTCTTCGGCAGATAGTTGAAGTTGAGGCGGCACAGCCTCGGCCTCCCGGTCGGTCTTCGGCAGATAGTTGAAGTTAAGGTGGCACAGCCTCGGCCTCCCGGCTCAGAGCTCCATGTAGTAACGTGCAAATTGCAGCCTGTAAAAACTGTGATGTCCAATGTATACTGACGAGTTAGTGAGCGCTTACTGTCTGCAGAACACGGCTACCAACCAGTCTATGGCATTAATGTCTAGAAGAGCGACGCGAGGGCTGAAAGCGGGTTCATAGAAAGTATCTGTTGTAGATGTGATTCTTTAGGGTAGTAGATACAGCAGCCGTCTTAGCACTAACGTTAGCGTGTTGTCTTTTTGGTAGAGCCTTTTACAGATGTGGTTTGACCAAGCCTGTGACGCGATGCAAGACTCAACCAGACTGGATTGTGTGCCAGCCCTCATTTTATGCTCATTCAGTTTGGTGTGATGAATTTGAGGATCTGGTAGGCCTAAAGTAATCGCTGGAAGGAAGGGAGAGAACAGTAGTGTGTGGGGTCGGGGACGGTCTGTGTGCGTGACCTTCCTGCTCCCTGAGCACAGGTCGGCTTTTCTCTGAAATCTCACAAGTCCTTCTGCGAATGAAACGATTGTTTGCAACTCTCCACACAGACACACGCACACTCGGTCACACAGACTCGCTAAATTGAACGTTTCACGCCATAACAGTGGCCTTTTTGATTTGTTCTGAATGTGCTTTTCTTATCAAGAATTCTTGATATTCTACTGATTTTAATATATTAATTGAAAATATACTGTGGTAATATTGTGTCCGGTCCATCGACGGATATGAGGGAGGGGTTTAGGAAATGTGGGTGGGACAACACGTGGGGGTAAAGTTAGCGGCGGGCTTTGTTTGGGCTCGTGCTCATGAATGTGATTATGATGGAACTGCTAAAATCTTATTTTTTTGTGTTTTTCTGTGTAATTTTCACATCTTTGTGGCTCTCCCATGGCTTAATAAAGGAACACGTGTTCTTTAATACCGAGCATCATGCAGGTCTCCTCCTGATCCTCACTTTTTTTCAGTTTTTCGCTTGTCCACTTTGGTGCTCTCTGTCTCACTGCTGAGTTTGATCATGATGTTTTTTTATGTACATATTATAAATATATATATAATAAAATGAATAAAAAAGATCAATGTCACATGGGTAAACTGTCCCTTATTCCCCCCCTCCCATGTAATGTGTATTATCAGTACACCAGTGTTGTCAGCTATATGAAGGTCTGTGTTGACACGTACAAGTCAATGTCAACCGTGTGTGTCTGCAGGAGGGTACTCTGCTGGAGGTGCTGCATGAGGTCACTCCCTTCCCTGAATCACCACCGGAGGGCAGGAACAGATCCAGTATCTGCCTGGCAGCCTGCCTATCAGCTCTACTTTGTCCTTGATTTGACACATACACATACACACACGCATAAATAAACATTGAGAGTGAAGAAGACCCAGAAAGCTGCTCATCTAATGGTGTACTCTTTTACTCTGCATGAGAGGGAAGTAATGTGTTCAGTATGGAGCTGCTTCAAATAGAATCGTTCACAATGAGTATTGCTTGGGAGAGTTTGCTGTGGGCAGGGAAATGACAGCTCTAATATAAAGTACTCTAATATAGTCTTAGGACTGCTGCTGCAGACTGCTCATCACCGTAGGAAGACCCTCTCAGCAAAAAACATAGCAGCTAATTCCATTCTAGCACTATTTGGATTCCACATTGAAACAATGATGAAGCTACTTTTAGCTTGGCAATCTGAAAGTCACTACAATGGAGAATTGCAGTCGTGTGTGTACTGAAATTCATATTTGTATGTTGAATTCAATTAGGTTTTGTGATGTAAAATACATCATTATTTTCAGTCATCTGCCAGACATTGGTCTAGACGCGTATCCTTAAGTAGCGGTCAGGCTAAGAATTAGGACATTGTCCAAAATCAGTCCGATGATACATGCACTGATCTAAGAGTGTGATACGGTCATTGAACAGGGCCTGTATTCACAAAGCGTCTGGAGTGCTGACCTACGACCAGTTGTGCATTTTAGATCATAGTAAATAAGATTACATGGACGGGGGGGGATCTGATCCAAGATCAGCTCTCCAGGACCCTGACCTATGTGGAATCTCATGACTAAACTCACCCATTGTCCTTCATCTCTCCCTCCCTCCTCCTGTCGTGGTGGCAGGGCGCTGGTGACCTTGAGTGAGTTATTTATAGTGTGGTGACGCCGCAGACTGGGAGCAGGGTACCAGACACTACTCAGGGGGAGACCGAACAGACAGAGAGAAACAGAGGGAGGTTCTGGAGGTTGAAATCAAACCTCACTGAATGGGTTTCCTCAAGTGGAGGATGATAACCACTCATGTCATCGATTAGCTGTTGAGGATGCTGTTGATTGGCTACTGGCCTGGTAGGAAGTCAGCCATCATGTTGCTTCAGACCCATCCTGATGAATCTGATCTAATGAGTCAATCACCAGGATAGAAACAGGTAGCAGATCTAGCTCTAACATTGAGTCAATGAGGAACTAAGTGCTCAAAAACTCACTTGTTTTATAGACCTGTAAACACCATCATACACAATGGATGGTTTCATCATTAGATCTGATTCATCTGGATTGACTAAAACTAGTAGTCCGACTACCAATCCACACTGCTCCGGCCAATCGCCACACCCTCTAGTGTTTATTTTCCACACGATTCAGGATGAGTGGTCAGGCAATGAAACCATAGCCAGTTCAATTAATCTGATGATGAAACTATTCATTCACGCTTTTTATCTACAATCAGTAATCCAAAAATCACCCAACACTCGTCACGTTTTCATTTCAACACATTTTATTTACATATTCCCCAAATACAACTTAAATACCATTTATGCTTCATCTGCTTCCATCACGTTTGCCTCTTCAGTTCAGTCCATCTTCATTTCAACAGTCTTTCCAATGATTATCCCTTCATCTTTCCTTTTAGACTTTTCCATAGTACACCCTCCCTCCACCCTGCCCTCTATCTCACCCTCCAGTGGCAGGCTCAGTCGACGGGCCCCTGAAAGATGAGTTTGATGTGCCCATGCTCGCCCGTCAGCCAGGTGCCACAGAAGGGGCATGCAGCGTGGAAGGCATGTGTGCCGTGTGGCAGCGGGATCTGGCTCCAGCCCGCCACTGTCTTTTCCGAACACACGTGGCCACAGGGGCAGAAGGCATGCGTCGGGGGGCCCGCGTCCAGGTACAGCCCGCCCTCACAGCCCATCCACAGGGGCACGTAGGGGCCCACGCGCCGGCACATGGGGCACTCCCTTTCCCCGGTGCTCGCCAGAGCCGTCCCTCCGTGGCCCACGTTATGGACCTTGTCTTTCCGGTAGCCCCAGTTGTGGTAGCCGTGGACGTGACCACAGTTGACATAGACCCAGGGCTGCTTCTTGTCCACAATCTCTCGCCGGGCCAGGCTGGGGAAGGCCAAGGTGTTGAAACCCACGGGGCACTGGGGCCGTGCGGCATTCAGCTCCTGGCGGAGGGTCTCCAACTGCTTGAGGGTGGGGGTGCGGCGCAGGCCCGACAGGGTACGCCACAGAAGGGTGGCGCCGCACAGGTCGATCAGAGAACCGTCCTGCAGGGTGTTGGACTCGTTCTCCACCTGGGGAGGGGGGAAGAAGGGAGAGTGAGGAGGGATAGGGGGAGGATTAGTAAACAAGCCCAGAAAATACTGTAACTGACAAACCGATAACTATTTGCATATGTTGTTTCCTTTTTCGGTGTCTGGAATTTTGTTTCCCTTCCCAACAATCACTTGATGGCACTGTGATCATCCCATAGACATTGAAGCCATGATTCACATACCATCAAGATTCTAATCAAATGATTCACATACCATCAATTAGCTAATAAAATTATTCACATAACATCAAGAGTCTAATCAATTGATTCACATACCATCAATTATCTAATAAAATTATTCACAAACCATCAAAAATCTAATCAAATGATTCACATAACATCAAGAGTCTAATCAATTGATTCACATACCATCAATAATCTAATCAAATGATTCATATACCATCAAATATCCAATCAAAATGCTAATAATTGATTAACAAAACATAATTCAATAATTCTCATAGTTGAGAAACCCTGAAACTCATCAGATGTCTAGTTTGACTGTGCAGTCTGTTATATAACCCCTCAGAAACACATATAGTAGTGTGATAGTCTTGATAACCAGACAGGTTGAGGCTCTTTACTTTATCAATTATTTTATTTATAAATATCGTAAATGATCTCATAATTCATAGTCTAGTCTAGGTGTCCTTGAGATAACTCCAGGCATAACAGTAGTCCTGATAATCAGACAGGCTTTAATACCACTGATGACCCCCCTCTCACCAATGTTCCCCTCTGCTGGGCCGAGCGTGTCTCCCGCAGGGCAAAGACGTTCCCACACACCGAGATCTCCCGCCACACGCCCGGCGCCGGCTCAGACACAAACTCCCCCGCTGGGTGCATCACCAGCACGCCATTGGTGGTCAGGCCGTCCATCAAGCCGTCCGACGTCCGCCATTTGGCAGCCCGCTCCTGAGAGACCCGCCCCCACACACAAAGAGACAGACATAGACCCAAGGTAAGGGATGGTGATGATAGAGGCAGATAGAGAGATCAAGAGATGAGGGAGGTAGAGCGAGACAGAGAGTGGAAGAGAAAGAAAGAGAGAGAGAGGCTGGGGCAAATAGAGAAAGAGGGGGAGAAAAAAACAGCTAACATTGCTTTTTTGTATTTCTATATTTAGCACAGAGTAGAACTGCTATACTGAGATGCACACACACACAAACATTGCAGGGCATTCAATCCCTGCAGCTGTGTTCTCTGATATTCTCTGTCAGTGGACATAGAATTCAAAGCAGTCACGACTGCAAGACATTCAACCGGTATTATTGTATAAGCTTTACAGTAACTGTACGTCCTTATATTTTTTACAAATCCCCCTCTCTCTTTCCATCCCTCTCTCTCTCTCTCTCTCTCTCTCTCTCCACCTCCACACTAGCAGTGTGTCGAGCCGCCTGCCTGACCCCGCTATCTGCCAAGGACATTGCGTGTGCCAGTTATAGTATTGAGGAGGTTATTCATCCTGCGTTTCATTGACAGCAGCTAGCAGCTCTTAAGCTATTATCCGGTTCTCTAGCTGTATGTTTAGCATAGCCGTGCCCCCCGACAACATGCTACCAAGCTGAGATGAGTTATTAAAGTCTCTATAGTTGGGTTAGATTAGTCATCTGAATGTTATGTCACAATTATGTCATGACTTGGTAGCATTGTCCTTGTGGGTTGACTTTTTAGTGTCACAAAGTGTGACCTCACACTATAATTGTCATCAACGTCATAATTTTGTGTTAGCTGGAAGGCAGGGCATGAGGCAAGATCAGGTGGGACCATTCTAGCCAATAAAAGGGCAGATACGGGTGTGAACACCACGCACAATGGGCACAAACCTAAGCACTGTGAAATGTATATTTGATCAAATAAGCCACACGTAGCAAATATGCCACTGTCACGCCCTGGCCTTATTATTCTTTGTTTTCTTTATTATTTTAGTTAGGTCAGGGTGTGACATGGGGAATGTTTATGTTTTGTTGTTTTGGGTGTTTATTTGGTAAAGGGGTTAATGGGTGTAGTATATGGTTTTGTGTTGAGTGTAGATGTTTAGCATTGTCTATGGTGGTTAGTTATCTAGGAGAGTCTATGGTTACCTGAATGAGTTCCCAATTAGAGACAGCTGATTTCGGTTGTCTCTGATTGGGAGCCTTATTTAGGGTAGCCATAGGCTCTCATTGGTTGTGGGTAATTGTCTATGTAAGAACGTTTGTAGCCTGTATGTTTGTGCACAACGTTTGTAGCTTCACGGTTGTTTTGTTAAAGTGTTTTTGTGTCGTCTTCGTCTTTTAAATAAAAAAAAGAGAAGATGTATTCATATCCAGCTGCGCCTTGGTCCTCATTCTCTCCAGTACACGATCGTGACAGCCACATATTTTTTCTCAACCAAATTCGACACGCTCTCAAATTCCTCGCTTGGTGAGCAAAAAATATATTTCCTCTCGCTTCTCTGGCTGTAGTCAGTAAAACCATTTTCAGAATAAACAATGCCTTCTTGTGTTATATTCACTAAAACACATATAATGTATCACAACTGCATGTATCATAATTAATAACTGCATTTGGTGTATTAACCATCCTGTCATTGGTCACTGTTGGCACAGGACGCAGCATTCATCCCCGGGACAAACTTTAAAAAAAACATTACCACCTTCCTTAATCCAATCCAATATGGCCGCCCTTCCTGCCCCTCATAATGAAGTGCTAGTGGAGGTCAGTGGCAGTACAGTGTGTCTGACTATGACCCTGGGGCTGGCTCCCATCGATGGAGATGAGTACTGCTGGACTCCTGCCTCCAATGTCTTCCACAATGACAATGCCCTCCCTCCCTCTCTTTTCCTCCCTCCCTTCCCCCCCGCTGGCCTCCCTGTCTCTCCCCTTGCCAACTCTCTGTCTCTCCGTTTACAAATTAATCTTGCAGAACCCCTTCAATAGCTAATTCCATGGTATGGGCGAGAGGAGAGGGGAGGGGGGAGAACTGAGTGTCTCTGCCAGAATGGATCAAAAGCTTATTTTGTCAATGAGTAAGCAAGTAACCCCCCCCTCCACTTGACGACACTGGACCACTGCACTGTGATTTTATGCCAGTCGATTGTTGTGTTTGCTGATTGGAGCGGTTTTCAGCAAACGAACACTCACACTCACACACACAAGTGTTTGCACACACACATAACATGCATTCATATCAATTTAATCACAGCTCCTTGATTCCCACAATTCTCATTTCCCTGCTGTTTGTGTGAATGTGTGTGTGTGTGAGAGTGTATAGCATCCAACAATGCTGTCATAAATCCAATCCATTAAAAGAGTTGTGGCCCTTAGAGCCTGACAAAGCAAATGCGGCTTGGCCGTCCCGGACGTGTGTTTATTGATAATTACCGTTGATAGTACTGTTGATCTTTAAACAAAGTGCAGGCCCGGGCTGTTTCTGTGGCTGGGAGCTGGGCCAACCGTTAGAAGCCACAGCACTAAGGCGAAAAAGATGCCCCAGACCAGAGGAGTGTGTATGTGTGTTTGCCACGTGTGTTCCCTCTCCGGCCTCTAGGTCACCAGGCTGCTCGTTATGGGGCACGCCGATCACCATCGTTACGCGCACCTGTGCGTCATCAGACTCACCATCAGACTCATCCATCACTTCCCTGATTAGTTCCCTATTTATGTCACTCCCTTTGGTTCCTTCTCCAGGCGTCATTGTTTCTGTATCATGTCTGTGTGCCATTAGTGTTTTCTTTGTATTATGTTCCGTTTAAAACACTCACTCCCTGAACTTGCTTCCCGACTCTCAGCACACATTGTTCCAGTACCAGTGGAGGCTGCTGAGGGCAGAACAGCTCATAATAATGGCTGGAACGGAGCGAATGGAACGGTGCATTTGATACAGTTCCACTGATTCCACTCCGGCCATTACCACAAGCCCGTCCTCCCCAATTAAGGTGCCACCAACCTCCTGTGGAGACCAGAGGTGTGTGTGTGTTTGTGCATAAGATGGGGACAACAAAGTGCTAATGGGTTTGTCCAGTACCGAAGGCTGTGTATGAATGTATACCTCGACAAAACATTCCCAAGAAGCAGATCACATGGTGACGATTCACACAGCCACTTACAACTCCTCCACACCACACCACCACACACCATTCGTCTCCCCAGTATATCACACATAACGATGACATCAACGGGGTGTGATGTCGCCCATGCTGTCACTCACACTGTGGTCGTCACCGCGATGACTCACCCCCAGGAAGATGTTTTTGGAGGAGTCGAAGCCGGCGGCGTAGATGCGGGCCGTGTACGGGGCGCTGCGTTCACACATGATACGGCACGCATAGCGGGATATTGTGCTCTGGACCGACTGCCCTCCTCCTCCGCCCAACTCGCCCACCGCACCCTGACCCTGCCCCCTGGCCCCGCACCCTGGCACCGCACCCTGGCCCTGCCCCCCACCACCACTGGTGCTGCTGCCTGCCGTGTCCGTCACCACAAAGTCAATCATGTTCTCTGTAGAACGCCCGATCTGTCGAGGGAGATAGAACATAGGAGATAGAACATGTGATAGAACATAGGAGATAAAACATGTGATAGAACATAGGAGATAGAACACAAGTGATAGAACATAGGAGATAGAACACAAGTGATAGAACATAGGAGATAGAACATAGGAGATAGAACATAGGAGATAGAACATAGGAGATAGAACATAGGAGATAGAACATAGGAGATAGAACACAAGTGATAGAACATAGGAGATAGAACATAAGTGATAGAACATCGGAGTTAGAACATAGGAATTAGAACATAGGAGATAGAACATAGGAGATAGAACATCGGAGTTAGAACCAGAGATAGAACATAGGAGATGGTTCATAGAATTATAGAATAAAGTACAGCAGAATAGAGTGGAGCAGTGTGGAGTAGAGTGTAGCAGTGTGGAGTAGGGTGTAGCAGTGTGGAGTAGGGTGTAGCAGTGTGGAGTAGGGTGTAGCAGTGTGGAGTAGGGTGGAGTAGGGTGTAGCAGTGTGGAGTAGGGTGGAGTAGGGTGTAGCAGTGTGGAGTAGGGTGTAGCAGTGTGGAGTAGGGTGTAGCAGTGTGGAGTAGGGTGTAGCAGTGTGGAGTAGGGTGTAGCAGTGTGGAGTAGGGTGGAGTAGGGTGTAGCAGTGTGGAGTAGGGTGTAGCAGTGTGGAGTAGGGTGGAGTAGGGTGTAGCAGTGTGGAGTAGGGTGTAGCAGTGTGGAGTAGGGTGGAGTAGGGTGTAGCAGTGTGGAGTAGGGTGGAGTAGGGTGTAGCAGTGTGGAGTAGGGTGTAGCAGTGTGGAGTAGGGTGTAGCAGTGTGGAGTAGGGTGTAGCAGTGTGGAGTAGGGTGGAGTAAGGTGTAGCAGTGTGGAGTAGGGTGTAGCAGTGTGGAGTAGGGTGTAGCAGTGTGGAGTAGGGTGTAGCAGTGTGGAGTAGGGTGTAGCAGTGTGAAGTAGGGTGGAGTAGGGTGTAGCAGTGTGGAGTAGGGTGGAGCAGTGTGGAGTAGGGTGTAGCAGTGTGGAGTAGGGAGGAGTAGGGTGGAGTAGGGAGGAGTAGGGTGGAGTAGGGAGGAGTAGGGTGGAGTAGGGAGGAGTAGGGAGGAGTAGGGAGGAGTAGGGAGGAGTAGGGTGGAGTAGGGAGGAGTAGGGTGGAGTAGGGAGGAGTAGGGTGGAGTAGGGTGGAGTGGGGAGGAGTAGGGAGGAGTAGGGAGGAGTAGGGTGGAGTAGGGTGGAGTAGGGTGGAGTAGGGTGGAGTAGGGAGGAGTAGGGTGGAGTAGGGAGGAGTAGGGAGGAGTAGGGTGGAGTAGGGAGGAGTAGGAGGAGTAGGGTGGAGTAGGGAGGAGTAGGGTGGAGTAGGGAGGAGTAGGGTGGAGTAGGGAGGAGTGGGGTGGAGTAGGGAGGAGTAGGGTGGAGTAGGGTGGAGTAGGGAGGAGTAGGGAGGAGTAGGGTGGAGTAGGGAGGAGTAGGGTGAAGTAGGGTGGAGTAGGGAGGAGTAGGGTGGAGTAGGGAGGAGTAGGGAGGAGTAGGGAGTAGTAGGGAGGAGTAGGGTGGAGTAGGGAGGAGTAGGGAGGAGTAGGGAGGAGTAGGGAGGAGTAGGGTGGAGTAGGGAGGAGTAGGGAGGAGTAGGGTGGAGTAGGGAGGAGTAGGGTGGAGTAGGGAGGAGTAGGGAGGAGTAGGGTCATGAATAGAATAAAATGTATACGAGTGGAAATATGTCATTGGAGAGGAGGGAGGTAGAAAGACCCAATTCCATTTCAATCCCACTGAAGTCATGATATTGTCTGGGGCACAGTGGACAAATTCCCAAAACATTTCAGTAAACAAGTCTGTCCCAAGCCCAATTCCACTTCAAAATGTTCAATTTCCTATCAGCTCCCTCCCAGGCTGATAAAATGGCAGCCTCATCACAGCCCCTGGTAGGAGAGAGAGCTGACAGAGGGACAGATGGGTTCACTGCAGCCTTGGAGCCTCCAGCCCCTCAAATCCATTCAGTCTGCAGGAGTTGGGACTCCACAGTCATCACAGGGATGAGAGATAGATAGGGGCTGGGAGGAGAGGAGAGGGGAGAGAAAGGAGGGGAGGACAGGAGAGGAGCAGACACCACCACAGTCTTCTCCTGACTCTGCATTTCTAAGAATCCCTATGGCATCTGCCAACAAATGACATTTTCCATGAACTGTGACATCTGCTCACAGTGAGTGTGTAGGTAGACTGGTCCCAGATCAGTTTGTGCCGCATAGCCAACTCCTACGGCCGGTGTTATGCTATAAAGTACAAACTGAACTAGGACCAGGCTAGTGTGTAGGCAAGAACAGGGGAGTCTGCAATAAGGCTGTGACTGTGTTGATCCCAAATGGCAACACATAGGGAGTGTCAACTCTGTTGTAAGTTTCTAGGTCCTTGTTTTGCTGAAGCTTTGGGGCTCTGGCTGAGTTGGCATGTCATGTTAAAGATGACTCACCTGAAACATATCTGTGTTGCTGTCATGGGTGTATTCTACAATGACCGAGTGACTCCTGGACAAGGTGTAGGAGATGCTGTGCTGGCTTTTGTTGCTGAGAGCCTGTCGATGCAGAACACACACATATACAGGAACCAGGTCATATAGCCAGCTACTTAGGAAAGGGCATTCCTGTTTGAAAATGTATTAGTACCACACCTTGGTAAGAGGTAATAAACATAGTCGTATATATGTACTAATCATTCCTGCAGTAAACATTTTATAGACAGTGTTTAATACCGTGGAAGACTGTATAATTATAATGTGACCTCTCACCTTTGACACCAGAGGGGTAGAGACATTGTGGATGACATCAGGTTTGACCCCGTTGGCTTTGGGTCTCTTGTAGAGGGCCAGGCGACTTCTCCTCCGTCCCTTGTCCCCATTGGCCAAGGAACCATTGTGCCTGAGTACAGTATGGGCCATAATAGAATACACGTATCCAATATTCAACATGAACAAAATATACACTTTGATTAGATGGTGCCTATATTCCATTCAGTTGGGATTGAGGATGGCAGTTTTATCCTGTTATATATAGTGGGATCTACACAACAAATGATGTGAAATGAGAAGTCGACTTTAGACAACTTTTGAGGTATTAAAAACATGTCTTCTCGCTGGGCACAGACGTCATTTCAACTTTTAGTGTTGATTTACATCTGGTTGAGTTGTCAACTAATGTGAATTATACGTGAAATCAACAAAAACAATGACCACGTCATTGGATTTAGTTTAAAAGTTGGGTGAACATCATCACATAGATTTTTGGTCGTTGAATTGACGTGAAAACAATGTTGATTCAACCAGTTTTTGGCCAGTGGGTTTAGTTTTGGGGCGAATTATCCCTTTAAACCTGGACCAAATGTACTGAATCTATATCCATAATCCTTGGGTTCTAAGGGGAATATTCCTAATTTAGGTTAGTCTGAGTAAATTCTATTAGCTGTCTATGTTATGATTGGATAGGGGATCACAAAATGTCTGCAGCTGGCAATACACTCTCTGTTAAAACCGCCTAGAGTCTATTGACGCACCAGTGTGCCAAAGTAACATAATAAAAAAATCCATCAATTTAAGCTAGAGATATGTTGGTGACATTCCTCATCTACAGCGGTACGACCCCCTCAAGACTCGTCTGATGTCAGTACGGTCGGTGAGCCAACTTCTGTTTGTTTTGTCCGAACCGTTTGGCCTACAAAACGAATGTGACCCCACTGTGGAAAGGGGACATTCTCATGAACACGATAGTGGTGGATCTCTCTCTCTCGATGAGGGTTTAATTTTCCTATTCAGCTCCATGTCCCCGTATTTTATTGACATCTTTGTAAGGGAGTCAAATTAGATATTTTTCACTAGCCGCTGAAATGGAGGGAGAGGAGTCTTTCTGGTAGGATGAATAGTGTTTTCTTTTAATTGCTAGGAAAAAATAATGTTCTAAGGTACACACAAGTCTATTGTACACACAACCACTCAGACTTGAAACCCCATATAAAATACTTTTTCTCAGGGCATGCTGTTTGTCAAACAGTCTGGAATGGGATGAATGGTATGGCAAATGGACCAACTGTTGTACATATCAACCACTAACGAAGAAACATAAGCAAACACACACACACACACATACATACACACACACACACACACACACACACACACACACAACCTCACAGCCACACACGTACACACATGCACTCACAACCACAACCTTCACCCCCCCCACCTCTACACCACACACATCAGAGGGACAGGTAGATAACCCACCCTAGAACCATGAGCTCCCCATACTTGATGGGCTCCTTGTCCCCGGTGAAGAGTCCGTCGTGGGGCGTGGAGCATGAACCCAGGGGGCTCTTGTTGCAGGACGGGCGCAGCTCCAGAGAGGGTGGGGGACACAGGGCCTCCGAGCTACCCTCCAAAACCATGCCCACCGGCCACAACGTGGGCTCACAGCTGGGAGAGAGAGAAGGGGGAGAGAGAGAAGGGGAGAGAGAGAATGGGTAGAGAGAGAAGGGGAGAGAGAGAGAAGGGGAGAGAGAGAAAGGGAGAGAGAGAATGAGAGAGAGAGAGAAGGGGAGAGATAGAGAAGCGGAGAGAGAGAGAAGTGGAGAGGGAGAAGGGGAGAGATAGAGAAGGGGAGAGAGAGAGAAGTGGAGAGAGAGAAGGGGGGAGAGAGAGAATGGGGAGAGAGAGAAGGGGAGAGAGAGAATGGGGAGAGAGAGAAGGGGAGAGAGAGAGAAGGGGAGAGAGAGAAAGGGAGAGAGAGAATGAGAGAGAGAGAGAAGGGGAGAGAGAGAAGGGGAGAGATAGAGAAGCGGAGAGAGAGAGAAGTGGAGAGGGAGAAGGGGAGAGATAGAGAAGGGGAGAGAGAGAGAAGTGGAGAGAGAGAAGGGGGGAGAGAGAGAATGGGGAGAGAGAGAAGGGGAGAGAGAGAGAAGGGGAGAGAGAGAAGGGGAGAGATAGAGAAGCGGAGAGAGAGAGAAGTGGAGAGGGAGAAGGGGAGAGATAGAGAAGGGGAGAGAGAGAGAAGTGGAGAGAGAGAAGGGGGGAGAGAGAGAATGGGGAGAGAGAGAAGGGGAGAGAGAGAGAGAAGGGGAGAGAGAGAATGGGAGAGAGAAGTGGAGATAGAGAAGGGGAGAGATAGAGAAGTGGAGAGAGAGAGAAGGGGAGAGATAGAGAAGTGAAGAGAGAGAAGGGGAGAGAGAGAAGGGGAAAGATAGAAGCAAGACAATCAGTAAAGTGAGAATGATACAACTGTAGACCATCACTGATGTATCATCACAGTATCAAACAGGGTCTCCCTCCCCTCATCCACCTGTCAGTTGTCCTTTCAATGGTGACAATGTCATGAAAAGTCTCTATTCATTTCAAATTACTGGCATGAGGGGGAATGTCAGTTAGTCCTAATGCAAAGGAGCCTCTCAGCATGACAGCTTGTCAAGTCAGGAAAACAACTAATTTCCTCTTGGCATCCATTTGTGTTGGTTAATTACTGGCTCAAGCCCCCTGCACCTAAAATATCTAACCAATAGGCTTAATCTATGTAATGCGGCCCTCATCGAAGACGCTGCATTTGTGGTCAGACTCAGACAGTTATCCTGATGTTGTTGCTATACTAGGTCGCCTAATTGTAATTCTGCATTATGTGACTGAACAGAAGTACTGTCTCTTCTTTGCTGACTTGGTGCATTTACATTACAGTGTAATTGTGTGAGTCCACGACAGGCAAAACTAACGGGACTGGATTTGGGCCTAGCATTTCCACACAGGCAGCAAAACAAACAGCTAAATCTACAGCCTCAGTTTGTACCGCGTTGTGTATCTGTCTGACATATCCTACCATTGTTCTAAATTAACTTGTGTTTCCTATAGCTTTTAAAGTTAGCAACCAGATAACCATCAATCAATGTTCTGTCTTGTCCGAGATTCTTAACGAACCCTGTGAGAGTTTCAACCTTTCCCTAGGCACCGGGTCCAATCCAAGGGTGGACCCGGTTCAACATGATTGGTTTTCATTTCTTACTAAAGGTTTATGGGTGTCTGGCTGCCTGAGGCACTTCAACGGTTTGATTGGGGGTCCTGTCAAATTAAAACAAGCACTTGGCATTAAAGGAATTGGACTAAAAATACATTTTTATGATAGCCTAATGCAATCGTATAATACCACAGGGTTACATTTTTTGTGGCGCTTTACAGTAACAAGCATCATATTTTATGAATTACGAACAGAGGGGAAGAAATGATATCCTAAACAGTGGGTGTGCATGTATTTAGAAAATGACTCACAATATTAATTTACATGTAGATCCTTTGACATTTGCAAATGTCGCTACACAAGTAAAACAAACCTCTACATTGCTATCTGTGTTGGCAATGAGACAAACACAAATTCCATGCCAATGTTTAATATAAAAACTGTATTATTCATCAGCAGTGGGTGAGACCACCTACACCACAAACCCAATGAAGCCAGTGACATCACACAGCCAGCCTTATAGACTAATGCCTTGTCCCCTATTTATGGATCATGCAGATGGTATATGTACACAATAAATCAAAGTGTTAGGGTTATAAACAGACTGGAATTCCAACTCTCCAATATGTTATCTTCCCCCAGCAGCACACATACTGCACATCTGATCATAGAATTCGATTTACTAGAACTGGCCATTTCTATTCTATTTCTATGTGACTGATATCCTAGATAACCTTGAGTTTGTGCGTTCATCCCTCAAAGCCTCATCCCTCAAAATGAATGGCCAGACCAGACAAAGAGCATGGGAACTACAGCTGTACCGACGACTTGTCAGTTGCATCATGATGTGAACATCAGACTTTATTCAATAGAAACACGTCTAATCGGAAGCCAGCAGGTAGAATATCCCCTCGTAATCAGATGACGGCTGACATAGAGCAGATTTAGTCAGCCGATCACCATTTCATTACGGCTCTCCATTGCTATGGCTGGGAGATGGAATGGTAGAGGCATGGGATGGAGAGAGAGAGAGAATGGACAAAGGGGAGGTAGAACTAGAGAGAGAGAGAGAGAGAGAGAGAGAGAGAGAGAGAGAGAGAGAGAGAGAGAGAGAGAGAGAGAGAGAGAGAGAGAGAAAGGTGTTGAAAAGGGAGAGGAGGAAGAGACGGAAAAGGAAAAAGCATGGCGGCATGGGCGGATGGATGGATGGATGGAGGAGGAGGAGTGGGAGGAGACGTGGGATGGAGGGGTTGGAGGGGTGAAGAGAGAAAAGAGAGATAGAGACATAAAGCCTTGTCCGGATGTGTACAAGACAGACAGACAGACAGACATAAAGCCTTGTCCTGATGTGTACAATACAGACAGACGGACATAAAGCCTTGTCCTGATGTGTACAATACAGACAGACGGACATAAAGCCTTGTGCGGATGTGTACAAGACAGACAGACAGACATAAAGCCTTGTCCTGATGTGTACAATACAGACAGACGGACATAAAGCCTTGTCCTGATGTGTACAAGACAGAGAGACAGACATAAAGCCTTGTCCTGATGTGTACAAGACAGAGAGACAGACATAAAGCCTTGTCCTGATGTGTACAAGACAGACAGACAGGCCGACAGAGGGTGGGATTGAGAGAGGGGCTAGGGCTTACAGTGTGTGTGTGTGTGTGTGTGTGTGTGTGTGTGTGTGTGTGTGTGTGAGAGAGAGAGGAGAGAGAGAGAGAGAGAGAGAGAGAGAGAGAGAGGAGAGAGAGAGAGAGAGAGAGAGAGAGAGAGAGAGAGAGAGAGGAGAGAGAGAGAGAGAGAGAGAGAGAGAGAGAGAGAGAGAGAGAGAGAGAGAGGAGAGAGAGGAGAGAGAGAGATGAGGAGAGAGAGGAGAGGAGAGAGAGAGAGAGAGAGATGAGAGAGAGAGAGAGGAGAGAGAGAGTGTATGTGTATGCATGCATGTGGGTGCAGGGGTTTGGCAGGGTGATGGATTGCTTGTTCTCTGCTATGCACTTTCTAATCAACCCAACACCACAACCTGGGGGTAGAGAGAGAGAGAGAGAGAGAGAGAGAGAGAGAGAAGAGAGAGAGAGAGAGGAGGGAGGGGGTTATAGAGAGAAAGAGGGGAGAAAAACAAAGAAGAGCAGTGTGACAAAGGGAAATTGAATTAGAGAGAGAGAGAGAGAGAGAGAGAGAGAGAGAGAGACAGACAGAGAGAGAGAGAGACAGAGAGAGAGAGAGAGAGACAGACAGACAGATGCAGTCCACAGTAAAATACTGGGATGGTGGCTATAGGAGCTGAAAAGGACTAACTACCACTGATAGTACACTGGTCAATAGACACAAAGGAAAACATGTTTCAAGGTTTCCATTGCAGTTATTACACAGGGTATCACAATGTTATCTAACGTTTATTATATTACCTTTGGTTGGTTTTATTAACAACATTTTTCAACTGTAACTCCCCCTCTCTGGCTCTCTAAATTTCTCCCTCCCTCCTTCCACCACAATTCACCCACAATTCTCTCTCCTCCTACTGCAGGGGAAGGGTTAGTGTAAGCGTGTGTGGGTGAGAGAGAGAAAAGAGAGCGAGAGAGAGAGAGAAATGGAGGGAGAGATAGAAAAAGAATGAGAAGGGAAAAAGAGAAAGAGAGAAAGATAGAGAGAGAAAGAGAGAGAGAGAAAGACAGAGAAAGAGAGAGAAGAGTGAATCGAGAGGATGAGAAAGAGAGAGNACAGAGAGCTAAATATATACACCAGGAAATGATCTCAGGAATAAATTATGAATTCCTCGCAACATTGATCATATTTTTCTCCTCTTTAGCCATTTAAAAAACATACTTTTTTTATATTCTTCCATATCTGAAGAAATGTTGCCACTATCATATCAGTAGTATACAATTATAGAGGTTGGGATATCAGTTGAGTTATTGTTTGTGGTTTATCATTCGTAGCAGTGGGACTGATGTTTGCACAGTAGCTCCACTATCATTGCTTGTAGTATTAGGGTTATTACTGTAGTGCATTCCATGTTATTGACTAGAGACAGCTTCTCCCCGACGCTGAATATCACAGTGAATAAATCTGAGCTGCTGATGACCATACTGTCCTGGTCTCTCCGATTCCAGAGGCAAAGATGGAAACAAGCCAGGGACTTAGACGTAGTACCTTGCTAAGAAAAGCAAGATGGTTGGCATGAGATAAACAGTAAATCTACTGTATGTTGACGTTCATATCACTACCTCGATTCCTGACTTTGCCCAATGCCAGCTGATAGAGGTTATCTAGCCTACACTGTGTGCACAGGCACATGAGAACATACTACGCTATTGGCTCACCTTGTGTTATGGCATTGATTGCCAGTCACTGGTCGGTCATGGTCTATGGTAGCCAAGGCGTCACCTGTTATCGAGGCAGACACCAACAAATCCTGATAGCACCGGTGTTGTGTACTAATGGCCCTACCTGAGACTGTCTGTGACTGACCAGTGTTGTGTACTAATGGCCCTACCTGAGACTGTCTGTGACTGACCGGTGTTGTGTACTAATGGCCCTACCTGAGACTGTCTGTGACTGACCGGTGTTGTGTACTAATGGCCCTACCTGAGACTGTCTGTGACTGACCAGTGTTGTGTACTAATGGCCCTACCTGAGACTGTCTGTGACTGACCGGTGTTGTGTACTAATGGCCCTACCTGAGACTGTCTGTGACTGACTTGTGTTGTGTACTAATGGCCCTACCTGAGACTGTCTGTGACTGACTGGTGTTGTGTACTAATGGCCCTACCTGAGACTGTCTGTGGCTGACTGGTGTTGTGTACTAATGGCCCTACCTGAGACTGTCTGTGACTGACCGGTGTTGTGTACTAATGGCCCTACCTGAGACGGTCTGTGACTGACCGGTGTTGTGTACTAATGGCCCTACCTGAGACGGTCTGTGACTGACCGGTGTTGTGTACTAATGGCCCTACCTGAGACTGTCTGTGACTGACTGGTGTTGTGTACTAATGGCCCTACCTGAGACTGTCTGTGACTGACCGGTGTTGTGTACTAATGGCCCTACCTGAGACTGTCTGTGACTGACCGGTGTTGTGTACTAATGGCCCTACCTGAGACTGTCTGTGACTGACTGGTGTTGTGTACTAATGGCCCTACCTGAGACTGTCTGTGACTGACTGGTGTTGTGTACTAATGGCCCTACCTGAGACTGTCTGTGACTGACTGGTGTTGTGTACTAATGGCCCTACCTGAGACTGTCTGTGGCTGACTGGTGTTGTGTACTAATGGCCCTACCTGAGACTGTCTGTGACTGACCGGTGTTGTGTACTAATGGCCCTACCTGAGACGGTCTGTGACTGACCGGTGTTGTGTACTAATGGCCCTACCTGAGACGGTCTGTGACTGACCGGTGTTGTGTACTAATGGCCCTACCTGAGACTGTCTGTGACTGACCGGTGTTGTGTACTAATGGCCCTACCTGAGACTGTCTGTGACTGACCAGTGTTGTGTACTAATGGCCCTACCCGAGACTGTCTGTGACTGACCGGTGTTGTGTACTAATGGCCCTACCTGAGACTGTCTGTGACTGACCGGTGTTGTGTACTAATGGCCCTACCTGAGAATGTCTGTGACTGACCGGTGTTGTGTACTAATGGCCCTACCTGAGACTGTCTGTGACTGACCGGTGTTGTGTACTAATGGCCCTACCTGAGACTGTCTGTGACTGACCGGTGTTGTGTACTAATGGCCCTACCTGAGACGGTCTGTGACTGACCGGTGTTGTGTACTAATGGCCCTACCTGAGACTGTCTGTGACTGACCGGTGTTGTGTACTAATGGCCCTACCTGAGACTGTCTGTGACTGACCAGTGTTGTGTACTAATGGCCCTACCTGAGACTGTCTGTGACTGACTGGTGTTGTGTACTAATGGCCCTACCTGAGACTGTCTGTGACTGACTGGTGTTGTGTACTAATGGCCCTACCTGAGACTGTCTGTGACTGACTGGTGTTGTGTACTAATGGCCCTACCTGAGACTGTCTGTGGCTGACTGGTGTTGTGTACTAATGGCCCTACCTGAGACTGTCTGTGACTGACCGGTGTTGTGTACTAATGGCCCTACCTGAGAATGTCTGTGACCGACCGGTGTTGTGTACTAATGGCCCTACCTGAGAATGTCTGTGACCGACCAGTGTTGTGTGATGCAGTATGTATGATGGAGTAGAATGTCCTTCAGTCCTGTCTGTCCCTCACTGGCCTTGTCTGGGTATACAGTCAGTGGAGGGGACAGCATAGCACCTCAGAGAGAGAGAGAGAGAGAGAAAGTGTGTGTGTGTGTGTGTGTGTGTGTGTGTGTGTGTGTGTGTGTGTGTGTGTGTGTGTGTGTGTGTGTGTGTGTGTGTGTGTGTGTGTGTGTGTGTGTGTGTGTGTGTGTGTGTGTGTGTGTGTGTGTGTGTGTCTGTGTTTCCTCTCTCCTTTCATCAAATTTTATGAGGGTTCTACCTAATCAGTTTAGGAAAACCACTCAATGTTCTACACTAGATAATAGAAGGAGACAAATCCTCATTTCACGTTAAGCTGACACACAGACTGTAGCAATAGAGGATGCCTTGGAAAACAACAACAACAGTAACATCCATTACCAGGGCCAACATCCATGCCATACTAAACCTTAGTCAACGTTCTACCTCTAACCTCTTGGAAAGGGTCCCTCTTTCATTGATAACACTATTTATTTCCCTTAAAGTTGCATTACGGTCTCTTTGTCAGGTCTTTTTAGGTGATTCATCTTTGGTTCAAAGTACCTTTTTGCTTGTTTACAGATAGGGATTCAGAGTTGCAGCACATTCTCTTCCTTTGAGACTACTCTTTGTCAGGTTCAACTGGGTTCATATTTCAAATGGGTTCATATCTCAAATGGTTCAACTGGGTTCATATTTCAAATGGGTTCATATCTCAAATGGTTCAACTGGGTTCATATCTCAAATGGTTCAACTGGGTTCATATCTCAAATGGTTCAAATGGGTTCATATCTTAAATGGTTCAACTGGGTTCATATCTCAAATGGTTCAACTGGTTTCATATCTCAAATGGTTCAAATGGGTTCATATCTCAAATGGTTCAAATGGGTTTGGTCTACACTTGGCCTAAGATTCCCCTAAAGACTTCATAATATTTTGCCAGTAGGTAATTATTTTTTTTTAAATCTCCTCTCTGTGTTATTGCCACCTCCACCCACCTGCTTGACCCCTCTGGCTCTACAGGAAGACACAGGTGAGTCGCTCTGTTACCTCATCACCTCTCTACCTCTACAGGAAGACCTCTGTTACCTCATCACCTCTCCACCTCTACAGGAAGACACAGGTGAGTCGCTCTGTTACCTCATCACCTCTCCACCTCTACAGGAAGACCTCTGTTACCTCATCACCTCTCTACCTCTACAGGAAGACCTCTGTTACCTCATCACCTCTCTACCTCTACAGGAAGACCTCTGTTACCTCATCACCTCTCTACCTCTACAGGAAGACCTCTGTTACCTCATCACCTCTCCACTTCTACAGGAAGACACAGATGGGCCGCTCTGTTACCTCATCACCTCTCCACCTCTACAGGAAGACACAGGTGGGCCGCTCTGTTACCTCATCACCTCTCCCCCTCTACAGGAAGACACAGGTGGGCCGCTCTGTTACCTCATCACCTCTCCACCTCTACAGGAAGACACATGTGGATGGCTCTGTTACCTCATCACCTCTCTACCTCTACAGGAAGACACAGATGGGCCGCTCTGTTACCTCATCACCTCTCCACCTCTACAGGAAGACACAGGTGGGCCGCTCTGTTACCTCATCACCTCTCCACCTCTACAGGAAGACACATGTGGATGGCTCTGTTACCTCATCACCTCTCTACCTCTACCACACACACTCTCCACAGCCATTCTGACTCACCCTCTCTCTCCCCCCCTCCCTCCATCTCTCTCTCACCCCCCTCCCTCCCTCCATCTCTCTCTCTCTCTCCCCCACGTGTCACAGCAGATAACCAGCTAGCGGTCTGTATGAGTAAGCATCAGTCATGCAGGATTCATCTTTGTGACTGCAGACAGTAGACAATAGTCCATTTAATAAGGCATTTTAAGTGGGATTCTGTTTTAGTTTAAGGAACTTACTCATAGGGCGGTGCACAATTGGCCCAGCGTTGTCCGAGTTAGGGTTTGGCCGGGGTAGGCCGTCATTGTAACTAAGAATTTGTTCTAAACTGACTTGTCTAGTTAAGTAAAGGTTAAATACATTTTAAAAATGATGGTTGTCTTTATTTGCTCTTTGAAGTTGTAAACAGCATTAATGTAGTTTTAAACAGTATTAATAAAGCTGTAAACAGTATTAATAAAGTTGTAAACAGCATTAATGTAGTTGTAAACAGTATTAATGTAGTTGTAAACAGTATTAATGTAGTTGTAAACAGTATTAATGTAGTTGTTAGCAGTATTAATTAAGTTGTAAACAGTATTAATTAAGTTGTAAACAGTATTAATTAAGTTGTAAACAGTATTAATGTAGTTGTAAACAGTATTAATGTAGTTGTAAACAGTATTAATGTAGTTGTAAACAGTATTAATTAAGTTGTTAGCAGTATTAATTAAGTTGTAAACAGTATTAATGTAGTTGTAAACAGTATTAATGTAGTTGTAAACCGTATTAATGTAGTTGTAAACAGCATTACTGTAGTTGTAAACAGTATTAATGTAGTTGTAAACAGCATTACTGTAGTTGTAAACAGTATTAATGTAGTTGTAAACAGTATTAATGTAGTTGTAAACAGTATTCGTATAGTTGTAAACCGTATTAATGTAGTTGTAAACAGCATTACTGTAGTTGTAAACAGTATTAATTAAGTTGTAAACAGTATTAATGTAGTTGTAAACCGTATTAATGTAGTTGTAAACAGTATTAATTAAGTTGTAAACAGCATTAATGTAGTTGTAAACAGTATTAATGTAGTTGTAAACAGTATTAATGTAGTTGTAAACAGCATTACTGTAGTTGTAAACAGTATTAATGTAGTTGTAAACAGTATTAATGTAGTTGTAAACAGTATTAATGTAGTTGTAAACAGTATTCGTATAGTTGTAAACAGTATTAATGTAGTTGTTAGCAGTATTAATTAAGTTGTTAGCAGTATTAATTAAGTTGTAAACAGTATTAATGTAGTTGTAAACAGTATTAATGTAGTTGTAAACAGTATTAATGTAGTTGTTAGCAGTATTAATTAAGTTGTAAACAGTATTAATGTAGTTTTAAACAGTATTAATGTAGTTGTAAACCGTATTAATGTAGTTGTAAACAGCATTACTGTAGTTGTAAACAGTATTAATTAAGTTGTAAACAGTATTAATTAAGTTGTAAACAGTATTAATGTAGTTGTAAACAGTATTAATGTAGTTGTAAACAGCATTAATTAAGTTGTAAACAGCATTAATTAAGTTGTAAACAGTATTAATGTAGTTGTAAACAGTATTCGTGTAGTTGTAAACAGTATGAATGTAGTTGTAAGCAGTATTAATTAAGTTGTAAACAGTATTAATTAAGTTGTAAACAGTATTAATGTAGTTGTAAACAGTATTAATGGAGTTGTAAACAGCATTAATTAAGTTGTAAACAGTATTAATGTCATTCTAAACAGTATTAGTGAAGTTCTAAAACGTATTAAGTTGTAAACAGCATTAATGTATTTGTACACAGCATTAATTAAGTTCTAAACAGTAGTTGTAAACAGTATTAATAAAGGTGTGAACTGTATTAATTAAGTTGTAAACCATATTAATGTGGTTATAAACAGTATTAATGTGGTTATAAACAGTATTCATGAAGTTGTATATTTACTCTATAGGAGGAAGAGGAGGAGTAAACAGTGAAGAAGGAGAAACAAAACAGACAGGCTCCCAGTAGGCTCTATTAAGGACACAACAAGAGAACACCGAGGCCTCTTTAACAAGACTACTGTACATCATGGGGAATAGGAGACTGGTTACGGTGCACACAAATTGAAAATGAGTGTCTCAAAACACGTTGTTGTAACAGCTGTCTAATGCCTCCTCCTCGGATGAGGAGGAGGAGTAAGGGTCGGACCCAAAATGCAGCGTTGAATGTAGACATAATGAATTTATTTGACAAGACGAACACTGACACGAACTACACTTGATAATTAACAAAATAACAAACCAACGACGTAGACTGACCTGAACATAAGAACTTACATATAGACACGAAGAACACACAAACAGGAAAGACTAGCCAAACGAATGAACAAACGAAACAGTCCCGTGTGGTGCAACGGACACAGACACAGGAACAATCACCCACACCCAAACAGTGAGAACAGCCTACCTTAATATGGTTCTCAATCAGAGGAAACGTCAAACACCTGCCTCTAATTGAGAACCATATCAGGCAACACATTTAACCCCACATAGAAACACATAATATAGACTACCCACCCAGCTCACTTCCTGACCAACTAAACAAAGTTAAACAAAGGAAAATAAGGTCAGGAACGTGACAGTTGTTGAATCATGAGTGTGTGTGTGTGAGTGAATGAGTGTGTGTGTGTGTGTGTGTGTGTGTTATGCTGTGCACACAATACAGTATATGCCAAATTAACACTGATTTCTTAGACTGAGGCTTAGAGTTTATTTCTAGATCTATTAAATGTACAGATCAACCTACCTATACAGCTTATCGTAAGAACTTCACAATATGTTTGTGTGTTGGACAAGAGGTCCTAAAGGAACCAAACATGCTCAATAATTGTTCTTACATAATATTGACACACTTCCAGGTTCCACACTGTGTACTTGTACTCCAAAGTATGCAGGAGTTGTGAGCCATCTTGGTCCCCATTATCATCATGCCTGTCTCATCAAGCAGGCCTCCCCAAAGAACAGAATTTGCCAAGCACCAATGATCAGAGTAAATCAACTATGCACAACGCCCGTTGGTTCTGCAATAAGGCTAAGCTAGACATGTTTTGATATGTATGTAAACCAACTAGCTACACACTGATTTGAGAGATGAGAAAATGATCATGGCTGGTTCTGTGCCTTTAACCGGCAGATTGCAGAGGATTGCGTCTCCCTCTGTCACACTCACAACGGTCGTCTATGATCGCTATAACCAAGGAGATGCAGTTGCGTTAAAAAGGACTTGTCATTTGACTTTAAATAATCACAGCCGTAACAGTATGGAATGATGACATTTCCGTTGGTTATACATATTGTAGCTATAACAACCTTTGTTTAATGTGCGTATAGGCTTGCTGAAAGAACCATCACTGGAAAAAAAATATTAAGCTATATGAAAACATGTTGTTATGTTATTATAACATCAAAAATGTAATTAAATGTTATTATGGTGGAAAGTGATGGTCTGTTTATTAGAGTATCTTTAAACTTAATGAGGTTAGTGTCTATTTTAATAGCCTATCCATTGTAATATGTTGTTCTTTGTTCAACGTTTCTCGGCTCCATAGCACAGCAGTCTATGAGGCAGGGAAGTACACAAGGGAACCCACTGCACAGACAATAAATACTTCAATGTAAGACATCACCACGCACGCAAGCACACACGCACGGACAACAAAATAGGCTATCCTATCTCCTAGTATCGTGTCATGAATGTAACAAAAGAAAAAAAGCACACGACCGGCCAATTGTCACCCCACTTCAGCACCAAAAAACACATTGATGGCCAGTAATTGAACAGGTAGCCAAATTAATCAATAAATACCCGCTGATGTTTTCCGAAGTAGGTCCGTAAAATGTTTTATTCCCTTTTAGATTGTGTCAATCCCCGTGTGGCCTCAATATCGGGCGTCGTGCCGTTGTTAAAAGACCACCTGCTAAGGTAAATTGGATGGAACAACCATTGGACCGGACAGTCGGCATTGCCTCTCCGTTGTCATCGGGTACATTGGAGACTGCGAGATGCTCTTTCCCCCTGGAGACTAGTCGTGGTCCAGACACCCAGTTGTCACGCCCATCTCTCTCTAGCGCTGCTCTCCTTTGGTAAAAACTCAGTAGTCACACGAATCCACCATCGCCCACATTAATGCGTATCTGCAGTTGGTCAGGATTCCGCGACTATTGCGTAAGGCCGTCTTCAGATTCGCACAACGTGCTGGCTCCAGCTATTTGCTGATTCTTGCGCGTGGTACTTGTACTGTACAGTAGGTAAACTACTGTAAAAAGGCGCGCTTCAGGCAGGTACAGTAGCATTGGCAGTGTGTAGATTAGTCTGTGTGAATGACAAGTTTATTTTTTCTTCCAGAAACCTCACTGCTCTATATTCTAGGGAGATATGATACGTGGCTGTAAATTTGAAGAATGAGCAAGCTGTTGACTTGCTGAGCAACATATGCTACCTTTCCCCTAGGCAAAAAAGGTAATTTCCTGCTATTATGGGTAAATATGTAAATTATATTAATAATAATGTATATATTTTTTTAAAGTAGGCCTAGAATAAAATTAAGAACATTTGCATGTAGTTATGATTTTCGTTAGCTTAATAAAACGTGAAAAAAATGAATAAAATGCTCTAATACAAACATTCCTTCATGTTTTTTTGTTAATTGACTGTCATTACGCTCCTATTATACAGTCCTAATAATCCACTGACATTCGAATGTGTCACGGGAAGGCGTGCGTCTGACGCCACATGATGACGTTAAATTACAGCGCCCAGGATATGTTATGTGAGCGAGCAAGAACTGACATTTTTCTCAGCCCGTGTTTATGAATATTTTTTCACGAATTAAGGTGGTCAAAGAATTATCACACCACGGCATAATATCTTTGTTCAAACACAACCATTGACTCTGTACCCTCGCCATGGTAGAGGATGACGATTTAACGCCAAATCTTATGTCAAGCCAAATGTGGAGCAGCAATGGCGAGTTTGTTCCTCCTGACGGAATATGCTGGGTGTCTGTTCTGTCATGTTTGCTGCTTGCCTGCTCCTACGTTGGGAGCTTATACGTGTGGAGAAGTGATTTGCCAAGGTAAGCCTCGTATTTCTTTGCTTTCTTGATTCGTAGAAGATTCTAAAGACATACGGAAGTGGTAGTTTGCCAGCTTGTCGGCAGATAACTATCTAGCATGGCTTTCGTGCAGGGTAATTCCATGGTAACGGAATTACGCCGAATCTCCGTTGTTTCACTTAAATGTATGCCAAACCAAAAACATCGATTTTAAAGTTGAACAAGCCATACTACTCTGAACAATTTACATAGTAATTTCAACAAAAAAGCCCAAAGGCCAGCAGATGGCGTTATTGAGTCGTTTACATATAATTAGTGGATTTTCTAAAGCATACTGGAAATTAAACTATTTTCTTTTAAAGAATTCGTCATTTGGTTACAGTCTAAAGCACTTATCAGAGAGACCTGCCTCGATTCTGTTCTTTCTTCTGCTAACAAATGGGAAATTATTAAATTCAGAATTGCCATCACTACTGGTAAAATGCCTTCACTACTCGTAAAATGCTAGCTCAGAAAAGATTATCCAAGCAGATGGATATTATTGTTGATATTAACAGGCTGAGGAATAAACTTGATTTAAATGAAAATGAAAAACCAGAGCTTGCTAAATGCCAATGTGATCTGGATGACATATATAACAATAAGGCACAGAGTGCGGGGTGGCAGGTAACCTAGTGGTTAGAGCGTTGGGCCAGTAACCGAAAGGTTGCTAGATCGAATCCCCGAAATGACAAGGTAATGATATGTTGTTCTGCCCCTGATCAAGTCAGTTAACCCACTGTTCCTAGGCCATCATTGTAAATAAGAATTTGTTCTTAACTGACTTGCCTAGTTAAATAAAGTTTAAAAAAAGGGTGCCTTGATTTGTTCAAAGGCCAAATGGATTGAAAAAGGTGAACCCCCCCCCCCCAACTTATTTCTTTAGTTTGGAGAAGAGTAGGCAGACTAGGAATAGTATTACATCCATTTATGTAAATGACACTATCTGATTATCTTGAAGTGATTAATAAGAAAATACTCTTTCTACAGTTCACTACATCAATCTCATCTTTCAGAAGGTGACTTGGATTCATTTTTTGATTCAGTTAATAACTCTGGCCTATAGAAGAAAGGTTTAAGAAATTTGTGATTCTGATATAGATATTACGGAGTTGGACCAAGCCATTAAACACATGCCTATAGGTAAATCTCTTGGACCGGATGGTCTGACTCCTGAATTCTATTGACATTTTTGGCCTGGTATTAGAGAGCAATTTTTTTCTGTCTACAAAGAGGGTATTGCTAATGCTATCTTACCTCCTTCTTTGAGACAGGGACTAATAGTTCTTATACCAAACCAAAGAAGAACTCTGTTAACCTGGACAATTGGAGACCAATCACGTTGTTGGCAACTGACTATAAGTTACCCATGTCTATGTTAATAGGCTGAAAAAAGGCCTTAATTATATAATCAGTGAAACTCAATCAGCCTTCATTAAAGGAAGGTGTATCCATAACCATATACGATTGGTTTTAGATATTTTAGATTACTGCGAGTTCATAGAAGATGATGGCTTTATTTTGTTTTTAGATTTTTTAAAAGGCTTTTGTGACACTTTAGAACAACTTTTTATTTAGAACTCTCTCTACTATTGGGTTTGGGGAGAATTTCTGTAAAGTGATGATGTATAATGATATTAGCATTTCGGTGGCTATGAGTAATGGCACATCCAATCTCCCCTCTTTTATTTGTTTTAGCCACAGATTTACTAGTTGTATTTCTTAACAAATATGAGATTTTAAAAGGGATCTGTATTTTTGGCCAAGATATAAATATCAGTCAATTTGCAGATGATACTTCCATTTTCCAAAAGGATAGAGCGGCTATTCTCTTGCATCAAGAAATGTTCTATGGTCTCTGGGTTGACTCTCAACCCATTGAAATGGCTGCAGCGGTATGAGAACCAGCACATTCTTGAGCATGCAATACAGCTTTCCTCCGTAGGAAATCCTTGTCGACCCACTGTGCTGTCAGACTCAGCATGCTCATGGGGTTGACATCGCTGGTCCAAATGTCAGTCGTGAAGCTAATAGCAGTGACGCCCATAGCAAGTAGCTCATGGATGTGTGTTTCAGCAATATTGTGTATCTCCAGTAGAGCAATCTGAAAAATAGCGCCTACTTGGTAGTGTGTACTGGGGCTCGAGGTGTTCGACCAGTCGGCAAATACCAACATCATCCACGACAGAGAACAATAAGTGTGATTGTCAATGTAAATTAATTTCATTATCTTGCCGTTAATGGATTTCGCCTTTTGAGTTGTCTCGCTGAAATTTTCTTACACTTTCAAATGACTGTTGGAAGTGTGCGCTTAGTATTTTTCTGCTTTTGTTCTGTGTAGCGCTGTACTTTTCATGCCGTCATTACGCCATCTACCTACCTTATATACAGTGGGGCAAAAAAGTATTTAGTCAGCCACCAATTGTGCAAGTTCTCCCACTTAAAAAGATGAGTGAGGCCTGTAATTTTCATCATAGGTACACTTCAACTATGACAGACAAAATGAGAAAAAAAATCCAGAAAATCACATTGTAGGATTCTTAATGAATTTATTTGCAAATTATGGTGGAAAATAAGTATTTGGTCACCTACAAACAAGCAAGATTTCTGGCTCTCACAGACCTATAACTTCTTCTTTAAGAAGCTCCTCTGTCCTCCACTCGTTACCTGTATTAATGGCACCTGTTTGAACTTGTTATCAGTATAAAAGACACCTGTCCACAACCTCAAACAGTCACACTCCAAACTCCACTATGGCCAAGACCAAAGAGCTGTCAAAGGACACCAGAAACAAAATTGTAGACCTGCACCAGGCTGGGAAGACTGAATCTGCAGCTTGGTTTGCAGCTTGGTTTGAAGAAATCAACTGTGGGAACAATTATTAGGAAATGGAAGACATACAAGACAACTAATAATCTCCCTCGATCTGGGGCTCCACACAAGATCTCACCCCGTGGGGTCAAAATGATCACAAGAACGGTGAGCAAAAATCCCAGACCCACATGGGGGGACCTAGTGAATGACCTGCAGAGAGCTGGGACCAAAGTAACAAAGCCTACCATCAGTAACACACTACGCCGCCAGGGACTCAAATCCTGCAGTGCGAGACGTGTCCCCCTGCTTAAGCCAGTACATGTCCAGGCCCGTCTGAAGTTTGCTAGAGAGCATTTGGATGATTCAGAAGAAGATTGGGAGAATGTCATATGGTCAGATGAAACCAAAATATAACTTTTTGGTAAAAACTCAACTCGTCGTGTTTGGAGGACAAAGAATGCTGAGTTGCATCCAAAGAACACCATACCTACTATGAAGCATGGGGGTGGAAACATCATACTTTGGGGCTGTTTTTCTGCAAAGGGACCAGGACGACTGATCTGTGTAAAGGAAAGAATGAATGGGGCCATGTATCGTGAGATTTTGAGTGAAAACCTCCTTCCATCAGCAAGGGCATTGAAGATGAAACGTGGCTGGGTCTTTCAGCATGACAATGATCCCAAACACACCGCCCGGGCAACGAAGGAGTGGCTTCGTAAGAAGCATTTCAAGGTCCTGGAGTGGCCTAGCCAGTCTCCAGATCTCAACCCCATAGAAAATCTTTGGAGGGAGTTGAAAGTCCGTGTTGCCCAGCAACAGCCCCAAAACATCACTGCTCTAGAGGAGATCTGCATGGAGGAATGGGCCAAAATACCAGCAACAGTGTGTGAAAACCTTGTGAAGACTTACAGAAAACGTTTGACCTCTGTCATTGCCAACAGGGTATATAACAAAGTATTGAGAAACTTTTGTTATTGACCAAATACTTATTTTCCACCATCATTTGCAAATACATTTATAAAAAATCCTACAATGTGATTCTGATTTTTCTTTTCTTTCTCATTTTGTCTGTCATAGTTGAAGTGTACCTATGATGAAAATTACAGGCCTCTCTCATCTTTTTAAGTGGGAGAACTTGCACAATTGGTGGCTGACTAAATACTTTTTTGCCCCACTGTAGGTATGCACGTCAGCTTTGACATCGATTTTTCACATCGCCGTTAAACTAGACATTGTGCCGATGTTAGCATTTTTAGCTAATATCGTCCAATTCCGATATGCTTACCGACATATCGAGCTTCCCTAGTGACTAGTGTTCCATTATTAAAGATTAGCAAGGCAGGCCCTGTTGTGTGGTCAGGTGCCACAAAGAAGGACTTGGGAAAATTACAACTGGCCCAGGACAGGACAGCACGGCTGGCTCTTAAATGTACATGTACAGCTAACATTAATCATATGCATGTCAATCCATCATGGATCATGGAGAGATTCACTAGCACACAGTTCGTATACCCATGTATACGCCACAACACATGCCACCAGAGGTCTCTTCACAGTCACCAAGTCCAGAACAGACGCGCACAGTACCTCATAGAGCCATGACTACCTGATGCAAGCAGTAGAATCAGATTTTTTTTAAACAGATAAAAATACACCTTATGGAACAGCGAGGACTGTGAAAACTCACACACACATACAAACACACTATACACACATGTACACCTGGATAGTGTGTAGTAGAACACTAGTGACCGGAGAGCACACACTTATTGTATTGTGAAATCTGTTGTAAAATGTATTTAATATTTAAAAGTTGTAACATAATGTCTATTACTGCCTTCATTTTTGCTGAACCCAAGAAAGAGTAGCTGTTGCCTTGGTAGGAACTAATGGGGATCCATAATAAATACAAATGGTGAGAAGGCGGAATAAAGCGGGGAAAATATGCGTACTTTCTTTATGAAACAACATTTTCCACCACCATGCTAGAATATCTAATGCTAGTCCCAGATGTTGCGTATCGCGTTCAGCCAATCAGGTTGCAGCCACTATTTATTTTGAAACTATCAGACTAGGGGTGGAAGCTTATTCATTATGTAAACCGTTTAAGAACCAAACAGAGCAAACGAATCTGGGAGGGACCTTCCTGAATTTGTACAATAGAAACTGCTATGTTCATTTTCTGTTTAGAGTGAACAGTGGTGTATCTGTACTTTACTTTTTATATATATTTTAAAACTTTTACTCCACTACATTCCTAAAGAAAATATGTAATTTTTACTCCCATACATTTTCCCTGAGACCCAAAAGTACTAGTTACATTTAGAATGCTCAAGCAGGACAGCAATATGGTCCAATTCACCCACCTATCAATATAGAGCATTGTCATCCCTACTGCCTCTGATCTGGTGGTCTCACTAAACACAAATAATGCGTTTGTAAATTAAGTCTGAGTGTTGGAGTTTGCCCGTCTGTCCGTAAAATAAATGTAAAAAACAAGAAGATTGTTTTATCTGGTTTGCTGAATAAAAGGAATTTGATGTATAGCATTTACTTATACTTGATACTTTTACCAAAGTATGACAATTTAGTACTTTTTCTATCACTGTATTTAAGTACATTTAAAACCAGATACTTTTACTCAAGTAAACTTTCACTTTTACTTGAGTCATTTTCTATTAAAGATGAATTGAAAGGCTAAAACAAACCATGACATCTTCTAATATTTAAATCCGGTCTACACCTGTTGTATTCAGCACATTTGACAAATAAAATGTGGTTTGATATGTATTTAAAGGTGCAATATGCAGAAATCTCTCCGCCGTTTCCTGTTTGCTAAATTCAAGTAGTTCAACCTAAATGTCAGTTTGTGTCAAAACAAGCAAGTATAGTGTAGAGAATCATTTGTACCTTCTAAACCACTGTGAACTATATTTTCCTTAACCAAAAAAATAGTGTTTGAAGCTGGTGTACAAAACCGAAAGTAAAAGATGCCAAAACTAAACTTTAGAACGGGAAGCATAGAAATAGAACAGATCTATCACTTTTTTGACTGGTTTTTTAATGAGAATAACAGTGTTGCATACATTCCCTTTGGACAGTAACATGAAATGACTCAATATCTCCATCTGCCGGCTTTTGTTCTAGTGCAGATGCAAAGTTTGGTAACAGAATTACTGTAACATCTCCCAAATGTCTATTCTCTTACCAAATGTATCTGTTTTTATAAAATATTCAGTGTAAATTGTTAAAATGAGTTGTGCATAGAGTTATATAGTTTGTTAAACTTTGAAATCAATGGTTTGTGTTTGGTATACATTTTAAAGTGAACATTTTGAGTCTCAGTGTAATTCTGTTACCATGGAATTTCCCTGCAGCAGTCTGCTAGCCTTTCATTATTTGCTGATAAATTAGCAAGCAAACTTAACCAGAGGGCTTATTTGTTTAGTTTCCTGCTTAACTGCAGTGTTCTTGCTCCTTGAGGTGCTGGTTTGTTTACAAAATGTAATGTTGACATGTGCATCTCCTGTGTGTGCATCACGTGCCTGCCTCCAGGGACCACCCGGCCGTTATCAAGAGGCGCTTCACCAGTGTCCTGATCGTGTCTGCCTTGTCGCCTGTCTTCGTGTGGACATGGAAGGTATACACTGGTGTGATGGTGAGTCTCTACGCCGCGCTGTCTCTGCTATAGGCCGACTGCTATAGGCCGACTGCTATAGGCCGACTGCTATTAGGTGACAAAGTTCATGATTGGAAATGACAGCTGAGTCTGTGTTGATGCTTTCAAGTGCCTTTGAATAGCAGTCTGCTGTAGTTTTATATGGGGAAACAATGGGTTATATTAGCTTAGTGCATCACATTTACCTAATGTATTAGAAAAAGTAGAGCAGCTTACGCCAATACAGTACATCTACACCGAAGCCAGCTTTCCAAGAAACCTCTTGCCCCCCTGGCCTATATTGGACTTGATACATTGCTTTCCATTTATCTGGGCACAGATGCATGACACAACCAGTTCCTTTAAGGCTGGGGCCCAGGATAACAACTGATTACAGCCTATTTCCTGGTCTGTTCATGACGTGTTATGCTATACACATGAGAACATTTCCATGAATTCCATCACTACTTCTCTTGTTCCCCTATAGCCCGGCCCGTCGTTGCTGGCTCTGATGGGCATTCGCTTCGAGGGCCTCATCCCAGCCATCATACTGCCTCTACTGCTCACAATGGTAACAGACACACCAGACTGTTGTAGATATACTTTTGGTATTGTCTGACCTACAGTAGTTAACCTCTGACCTTTGCTCTGGTAGGTTCTGTTTCTTGGCCCTCTCATCCAACTGGCTATGGACTGCCCCTGGGGCTTCATGGATGGGATACGAGTGGCCCTTGGTGAGAGACTGTCTAGAGATGATTATTCACACAATATGGTTATTACTGCGTTATCCTGGAGACCATCTCTCTCTCTCTCCCCCTCCCCCCACTCCAACAGACCCATGGTTCTGGGCTCTGTGCCTCAGGGACATGCGCTGGCTGAGGAACCAGGTGGTGGCCCCTCTGACTGAGGAGCTGGTGTTCAGGGCTTGTATGCTGCCCATGCTGGTACCCTGCGCCAGCCCCTCCACTGCCATGTTGACCTGTCCCCTTTTCTTTGGAGTAGGTAAGTCCCATCAACATACAGCACCGCGGGATCGGCTAGATCTGGTTTGCATTCAGAAAAATCTGCTTGCCTCAACTGCATTGAACAAATAATGTATTGGATTTAGCAGCATTTCATTCCATTAAATTATAGCAGCCCCTTTAATGTATGTGTCATGTCAGTTAATGTCTGTGCGAGTCAATACGAACACCATCTGCCATTTTGACCGACATAAATATTGATGCAAAAGCTGTGCTGTACACCAGGGGGGCTACAGCTGCAGCCAACACACACAGCGCCTTCGGAAACTCTTCAGACCCCTAAACTTTTTCCAATTTTGTTATGTTACAGCCTTATTCTAAAATGGATTAAATAAATACAAATCTCAGCAATCTATACACAATACCCCATAATGACAAAGCTAAACAGGTTTTTAGAAATGTTTGCTAATTTATTACAAACAAAAAAGCGATACCTTATTTACATAAGTATTCAGACCTTTTGCTATGAGACTCGAAATTGATCTCAGGTGCATCCTGTTTCCATTGATCATCCTAGATGTTTCTTCAACTTGATTGGAGTCCACCTGTGGTAAATTAAATTAATTGGACATGATTTGGAAAGGCACACACCTGTCTATAAATAAGATTCTCTGGTCTGAATAAACCAAGATTGAACTCTTTGGCCTGAATGCCAAGCATCACGTCTGGAGGAAACCTGGCACCATCCCTATGATGAACCATGGTGGTGGTGGCAGCATCATACTGTGGGTATGTTTTTCAGTGACAGGGACTGGGAGACTAGTCAGGATCGAGGGAAAGATGAAGGGAGCAAAGTACAGAGAGATCCTTGATGAAAACCTGCTTCATAGCACTCAGGACCTCAGACTGGGTCGAATGTTCACTTTCCAACAGGACAACATGGGAGTGGCTTTGGGACAAGTCTATGAATGTCCTTGAGTGGCCCAGGCAGAGCCCGGACTTCAACCTGATCGAACATCTCTGGAGAGACCTGAAACTAGCTGTGCAGCAACACTCCCCATCCAACCTGACAGAGCTTGAGAGGATCTGCAGAGAAGAATGTGAGAAACAGTACAATACAGGTGTGCCAAGATTGTAGCGTCATACCCAAGAAGATTCGAGACTGTAATCACTGCCAAAGGTGCTTCAACAAAGTACTGAGTAAAGGGTCTGAATACTTATGTAAATGTTGTATTTCAATTTTTATTTTGTATAAATTAGCAAAAAAAATAAAACTGTTTTTACTTTGTCATTATAGGGTATTGTGTGGAGGGAAAAAACAAATGTAAATAATTTTAGAATAAGGCTGTAACCTAACAAAATGTGGGAAAAGTCCAGGGGTGTGAACACTTTCCGAAGGCACTGTAGTTTTGTGTGTCTTGACTCTTGACTAATAATTTTCATGCAAATGGAACACCTGGCATATCAACGCAAAGCGAGAGAGAGAGAGAAGCACTCTGCTTTTCTCTACTAGTTTTTGGCCTTCGCTAAACTCATTTAGGTGCTTTGAGCATCTGGACATAAATCCAATCTATTATTATTATTATTAATGTTATAATTATAATTATTATTATGATTATTGATATTATGATTATTATTCATATTATTGTTATTCTTCATATTATTAGTAGTATTCATAGTATTATTCTTCATATTATTATTCATATTATAATTATTCATCTAATTATTATTCATTCATAGTATTATTATTCATATTCCTAATATTATTCATATTATTATTATTCATATAATTATTGTTTTGATTCATATTATTAATATTACAGGAAGGCAGTAGGCTTAAACCTCTATTGACCTGATATGTTCTTAATAATATAGGAGAAAACGAGACGATTTTCAGTCAGACCAACTGTCCTCAACTGCCGCTGGAAAGCAATGTTTTTTTCTGCCACTAAAAAATTCTTCAAACAAGTTTTAGCTAGATACATTGTTTTGAAATAATGAACCCGTAGCTCTCACCAGTACTGCGAAAATGATGCATGTGAACGTGGTAAACAAAATGTAAATGGAGAATACATTTGGATGATGACATCATTAAAAAAAAAACTCTGTCCATGGTCGTATTTTTTCGGCCGGAAACTCTAAAGATGTTGTCTTCACAGCTCACTTTCATCATGTGATCGAACTGCTGCGATTCAGACAGGGCAGTGTGTCTGGGATCTTTCTCGCTGCAGGTAAGGACCAACCGATTAGCTTCAGCTTTTCTACTTTGTCTCCCATGTGGTAGATGGCTCCTGTAGCCTAGCTATGTGTTCTTCGTTTCCACTGACGGTTAAATAGACTGTATATGATTATTAATGGTTTGTGTTAATGTTTGTGTTGCAGTGTTCCAGTTTTCCTACACCGCTGTCTTTGGAGCTTACACTGCCTTCATATTTATCAGAACAGGTGGGTACTAGCTACACTACATGACCTACATGAGGCCTGTCTGGGTCTGTGGGCACTAGCTAGGTCTGTCTGGGTACTAGCTAGGTCTGTCTGGGTCTGTGGGCACTAGCTAGGTCTGTCTGGGTACTAGCTAGGTCTGTCTGGGTACTAGCTAGGTTTGTCTGGGTACTAGCTAGGTCTGTCTGGGTCTGTGGGTACTAGCTAGGTCTGTCTGGGTACTAGCTAGGTCTGTCTGGGTCTGTGGGCAATAGCTAGGTCTGTCTGGGTACTAGCTAGGTCTGTCTGGGTCTGTGGGCACTAGCTAGGTCTGTCTGGGTCTGTGGGCACTAGCTAGGTCTGTCTGGGTACTAGCTAGGTCTGTCTGGGTCTGTGGGCACTAGCTAGGTCTGTCTGGGTACTAGCTAGGTCTGTCTGGGTCTTTGGGCACTAGCTAGGTCTGTCTGGGTACTAGCTAGGTCTGTCTGTGTCTTTGGCCACTAGCTAGGTCTGTCTGGGTACTAGCTAGGTCTGTCTGGGTCTGGGGCACTAGCTAGGTCTGTATGGGTCTGTGGGTACTAGCTAGGTCTGTCTGGGTCTGTCTGGGTACTAGCTAGGTCTGTCTGGGTACTAGCTAGGTCTGTCTGGGTACTAGCTAGGTCTTTCTGGGTCTGTCTGGGTACTAGCTAGGTCTGTCTGGGTACTAGCTAGGTCTGTCTGGGTACTAGCTAGGTCTGTCTGGGTACTAGCTAGGTCTGTCTGGGTCTGTGGGCACTAGCTAGGTCTGTCTGGGTCTGTGGGCACTAGCTAGGTCTGTCTGGGTTTGTGGGCACTAGCTAGGTCTGTCTGGGCCTCTTTGTGGTCAGATTGGTAGGTGTGTGTGTGTGTGCAACCATTTTGTCACCTTGAATATTTCTATCTACCTAATATTGGTTAATATTTCTAGCTATTCTTTTCTCTCTGTCCTCAGGTCACCTGGTGGGTCCGGTGCTGTGCCACTCTTTCTGTAATCACATGGGCTTCCCTGCCCTGAGCACGGCCCTGGAGCACCACCACCGCTTCACCATCCTCTCCTGCTACCTGCTGGGGGTCCTCCTCTTCCTCCTCCTCCTTTTCCCCCTCACAGACCCCCTCTACTACGGCCTGCCCACCCCCGTCTGCACCCTGGCCTCTGTCCCCAGCTCCCTATGCATCTCCTGATCCCACGCCCACCCACCACACACACCCCTCTGTACTTGATGGACCGGTTTGCTGATTCTACCACCCATCAGCAGCCGAAAGGAGGAGCGGTCCAAGTAGTCCTAGCACTAGGGGTGTTTTAGCTCTTCGGTCATGCCTGCTTGGATGGGCTCTCTCTGGGGGGAGGTGGGAAGGGTTAAGGCTTTGTCAGCTATGGACATTCAGTACTATCGGCTGTCTCTACTATGTATGCTACTAGGGGCAACAGGGTAACTTAGACAGCCATTCCCTATGTTCAGGGTACATTGGCGCTTAAGTCAGTCAGTTAGCCAGTCAGTCAATATGTGGTCTGTAGTGTAGACTCAACAAAGGAACCGTATCTGGCCAAGACGTGAGGCGCTGTAGTAGTAAGACATTTTGGTGGTCATCAGTAATAACATCAGTGACATCAGGGTTTTCATCTGTTCTAGATGCTGAATAAGAGTTATTTATTTACACATCTGCATGGTTCTATACTGTAGTGTTTTATTGGTGGGGGATAGTTGGGTTGTTACAGTTGGACTGTAGTTGTCCAGGATAGTTTAGCCACGGTTCTCAGTCTTCCTCTCAGGCTTTTAAGACACCAGACGATTGGTGTTTGGCGAGATCACAAAGTGTACAGTCTTTACCCAGCCCTGAATCCAGTCATTCACTCTAGTTGTCGCTCATTCCAAGCATCCATTCCAAGTCATGCCGATAGAAGCCTATAATCACCAAGCTAACATTACCATTCTTAGGGCCAGGAGTTTTTCCCTGACTATGTGAACCTGATCAGGAAAAACTCTGGGCCCCTACCATTCGCTGCACAGTTTGACCTTTTACAAGGGTTATCTATGTTCGTGGCTCTTTGTTCTAGAACTGCTTTTTTATTTGAGCGATTTGAAGGGGGAAGTACCTTAAGGTGGGGTGGGATGACAGACACTTAACCCCTTTAAGGGTCTTGAACCCTTGTAAGACTCAGGTGTACTGTAGTCGTATGTAGGTTTGAATGCTATCTAACCACTACTTTGCATGCTGCTATATGTTGCAATATGGTTGTCAGACAAGATGACAGGTCTATATTCTTCTACAGATGGACACACACGCACACCAAGCTAAAGTGCATTCGGAAAGTATTCAGACCCCTTGACTTTTTCCACGTTTTGTTACGTTACAGCCTTATTCTAAAATTGATTAAATATTTCCCCCCCCATCAATCTACACATAATACCTCAATGACAGAAAATATATATATTTTACACATTAATTACACATAAAAAACCATACCTTATTTACATAAGTATTCAGACCTTTTGCTATGAGACTCGAAATTGATCTCAGGTGCCTCTTGTTTCCATTGATCATCCTAGATGTTTCTACAACTTGATTGGAGTCCACCTGTGGTATATTCAATTGATTGGACATGATTTGGAAAGGCACACACCTGTCTAAATAAGGTCCCACAGTTGACAGTGCATGTCAGAGCAAAAACAAAGCCATGAGGTTGAAGGAATTGTCTGTAGAGCTCCGAGACAGGATTGTGTTGAGGCACAGATTCCTGTGGCATTGAAGGTCCTTAAGAACACATTGGCCTCCAATTTTGGAACCACCAAGACTCTTCCTAGAGCTGGGCAATTGGGGAGAAGAGGCTTGGTCAGGGCGGTGACCCAAGAACCTGATGGCCACTCTGACAGAGCTCCAGAGTTCCTCTGTGGAGAAGGGAGAAACTTCCAGAAGGACAACCATCTCTGCAGCACTCTACCAATCAGGCCTTTATGGTAGAGTGGCCAGATGGAAGCCACTCCTCAGTAAAACGCACATGGGACAGCCCGCTTGGAGATTGCCAAAAGGCTCATAAAGGACTCTCAGACCATGAGAAACAAGATTCTCTGGTCCAATGAAACCAAGATTGAACTCTTTGTCTTGAATGCCAAGCGTCACGTCCGGAGGAAACCTGGCACCATCCCTACGGTGAAGCATGGTGGTGGTGGCGGCAGCTTGCTGTGGGGATGTTTTTCAGTGGCAGAGACTGGGAGACTAGTCAGGATCGAGGCAAAGATGAACAGAGCAAAGTACAGAGAGATCCTTGATGAAAACCTGCTCCAGAGCGCTCAGGACCTCAGACTGGCGCAAAGGTTTACCTTCCAACAGCACAATGATCCTGATCACAGAGCCAAGACAACGCAGGAGTGGCTTTGGGACAAGTCTCTGGCACAGCCAGAGCCCAGACTAGAACCCGAACAAACATCTCTGGAGAGACCTGAAAATAGCTGTGCAGCGATGCTCCCCATCCAACCTGGCGGAGTCTGAGAGGATCTGCAGAGAAGAATGGGAGAAACTCCCCAAATACAGGTGTGCCAAGCTTGTAGCGTCATAGCCAAGACTCAAGACTGTAATCACTGCCAAAGTTACTTCAATAAAGTACTGAGTAAAGGGTCTGAATACTTTTGTAAATGTGATATTTTATTTCTAAAACAATTTATTTGACAAAAGTGTACTTGTTTTTGCTTTGTCATTATTGGTTATTGTGTGTAGATTGATTGGGGGGGGGGGGACTATTTAATCCGTTTTAGAATAAGTCTGTAATGTAACAAAATGTGGGAAAGGTTGAGGGGTCTTACTACTTTTCCAAATGCACTGTATTACCCAAAAGAAGGTAATGTACAGACACAGACAGTGTTACATCGCAATGCTAACTCACTCACTCACCGCAAATGATACTTTGCGTTGTTTGTGAAAATACATGTTATTTACTTGACCAGGCTGTGACCATTGTAGTCCATTGCACTATATAGTCAGGGTGTAGTTTAGATTCAGGGTGGGTTGTTGATTTCTATAGGGAATTGTAATGGCACCTGGTGTAATACTATATAACAGTTCCACCTGACTAGAACAGAAGTGTGGTGTGGTTCATGAACCAGCAGATTGAATCACACTGAATGTATTGCAACGGGATGTCGAGGCAGATGAAGTCACTGGTCCGATTATAAACGGACTTCACTGTGTAAATTGGAACCTTATCTCTGGAGTGTCCCATGCAGGAGACGCTAACATTCACTGACAAAGATAAATCTGTGAAGCTATCTACCACAGCAGTGAGGACTGTACTGTATAAGCTATGAATGAGTTACATTATGGTTCTTTAGCAATAACCTAGTCGATGGAAAATGACCAAAATCAGGGAATTATCTGAAATTGGGTGTGTATGTGAATTGAAAAAGCTAAGGAAGACCATTCTTGTTGCTTAGAGGTGCTTGGAGATTTCAGAATAATGACCAGCCATTATTTTGAATTGATAGTTTGAATTGATGTTTTGGCCAACCTCAGATGAGCCATGTATCTCCTAGTTGAAGGTTCAATAGACATCCTCTTGAATAAACCTGCATGGTGCGTCCAGACCATCTGTAATGACCTGAAATGTACGTCAGAGGGCGCAAGAGTACCATGTCTGGGCGTACTGCCGTTGTAATGTGAAGCACATGAACCTGGGACTTTCACACAGGCTGTTCATTGGGTTTCTCTTGACAGGTAGTCATCCGTCACTTGAAAAAACTCTGTTTTTATTCCGTTTTTTCCTCCCACAAGCCTTGATCCAATAGACAGGACGGATATAGGCTCAGAGAAGAGAAAGTGGGTTTGAACCTAACAACTTAGTGATACAGATCGGCTAGCTACCTTCGCTCTGTTGAGTAATCTCTCAGCTCAATTAAACAAAGACTGTAGGATCTAGCCTCCCTTTTTGGAGTCGAACTCTAAACTATCTTGACGTCACAAAATGCATGTGAATGTTTTGAGGCACTGGCCTAAGATGTCATTTTGGGAGTCCAACCAATAACTTCAGTAGAGTCAGAGATGACCGTTGTGTCCCCCTACAGAGATGACCGTTGATTCCCCCTACAGAGATGACCGTTGATTCCCCCTACAGAGATGACCGTTGATTCCCCCTACAGAGATGACCGTTGATTCCCCCTACAGAGATGACCGTTGATTCCCCCTACAGAGATGACCGTTGATTCCCCCTACAGAGATGACCGTTGATTCCCCCTGCAGAGATGACCGTTGATTCCCCCTGCAGAGATGACCGTTGATTCCCCCTACAGAGATGACCGTTGATTCCCCCTGCAGAGATGACCGTTGATTCCCCCTGCAGAGATGACCGTTGATTCCCCCTGCAGAGATGACCGTTGATTCCCCCTGCAGAGATGACCGTTGATTCCCCCTACAGAGATGACCGTTGATTCCCCCTGCAGAGATGACCGTTGATTCCCCCTGCAGAGATGACCGTTGATTCCCCCTGCAGAGATGACCGTTGATTCCCCCTGCAGAGATGACCGTTGATTCCCCCTGCAGAGATGACCGTTGATTCCCCCTGCAGAGATGACCGTTGATTCCCCCTGCAGAGATGACCGTTGATTCCCCCTGCAGAGATGACCGTTGATTCCCCCTGCAGAGATGACCGTTGTGTCCCCCTACAGAGATGACCGTTGTGTCCCCCTACAGAGATGACCGTTGTTTCCCCCTACAGAGATGACCGTTGTTTCCCCCTACAGAGATGACCGTTGATTCCCCCTACAGAGATGACCGTTGATTCCCCCTACAGAGATGACCGTTGATTCCCCCTACAGAGATGACCGTTGTTTCCCCCTACAGAGATGACCGTTGATTCCCCCTACAGAGATGACCGTTGATTTCCCCCTACAGAGATGACCGTTGATTTCCCCCTACAGAGATGACCGTTGATTTCCCCCTACAGAGATGACCGTTGATTTCCCCCTACAGAGATGACCGTTGATTTCCCCTTACAGAGATGACCGTTGATTTCCCCCTACAGAGATGACCGTTGATTTCCCCTTACAGAGATGACCGTTGTGTCCCCCTACAGAGATGACCGTTGTGTCCCCCTACAGAGATGACCGTTGTGTCTCCCTACAGAGATGACCGTTGTGTCTCCCTACAGAGATGACCGTTGTGTCCCCCTACAGAGATGACCGTTGATTTCCCCCTACAGAGATGACCGTTGTGTCCCCCTACAGAGATGACCGTTGTGTCCCCCCTACAGAGATGACCGTTGATTTCCCCCTACAGAGATGACCGTTGATTCCCCCTACAGAGACGAACAATCTGGTTCAGATAGCGGCTAGATTGCCTTTGTTGTCGAAATTTACACATACAAATTTATACATCACGAGGCTGTGTCAAATTCTTATTAGGTAGGCTCAGGAGACCGTACATCTACAGATTAATGTTGTCAGGAGACCGTACATCTACAGATTAATGTTGTCAGGAGACCGTACATCTACAGATTAATATTGTCAGGAGACTGTACATCTACAGATTAATATTGTCAGGAGACCGTACATCTACAGATTAATATTGTCAGGAGACTGTACATCTACAGATTAATATTGTCAGGAGACCGTACATCTACAGATTAATATTGTCAGGAGACTGTACATCTACAGATTAATATTGTCAGCAGACCGTACATCTACAGATTAATATTGTCAGGAGACCGTACATCTACAGATTAATATTGTCAGGAGACCGTACATCTACAGATTAATATTGTCAGGAGACCGTACATCTACAGATTAATGTTGTCAGGAGACTGTACATCTACAGATTAATATTGTCAGGAGACCGTACATCTACAGATTAATATTGTCAGGAGACTGTACATCTACAGATTAATATTGTCAGGAGACCGTACATCTACAGATTAATATTGTCAGGAGACTGTACATCTACAGATTAATGTTGTCAGGAGACCTTACATCTACAGATTAATATTGTCAGGAGACTGTACATCTACAGATTAATATTGTCAGGAGACTGTACATCTACAGATTAATGTTGTCAGGAGACCGTACATCTACAGATTAATGTTGTCAGGAGACTGTACATCTACAGATTAATATTGTCAGGAGACCTTACATCTACAGATTAATATTGTCAGGAGACTGTACATCTACAGATTAATGTTGTCAGGAGACCTTACATCTACAGATTAATATTGTCAGGAGACTGTACATCTACAGATTAATGTTGTCAGGAGACTGTACATCTACAGATTAATGTTGTCAGGAGACCGTACATCTACAGATTAATGTTGTCAGGAGACTGTACATCTACAGATTAATGTTGTCAGGAGACTGTACATCTACAGATTAATGTTGTCAGGAGACCGTACATCTACAGATTAATGTTGTCAGGAGACTGTACATCTACAGATTAATGTTGTCAGGAGACTGTACATCTACAGATTAATGTTGTCAGGAGACCGTACATCTACAGATTAATATTGTCAGGAGACCGTACATCTACAGATTAATATTGTCAGGAGACCTTACATCTACAGATTAATATTGTCAGGAGACTGTACATCTACAGATTAATGTTGTCAGGAGACCGTACATCTACAGATTAATGTTGTCAGGAGACTGTACATCTACAGATTAATGTTGTCAGGAGACTGTACATCTACAGATTAATGTTGTCAGGAGACCGTACATCTACAGATTAATATTGTCAGGAGACCGTACATCTACAGATTAATGTTGTCAGGAGACCGTACATCTACAGATTAATATTGTCAGGAGACCGTACATCTACAGATTAATGTTGTCAGGAGACCGTACATCTACAGCCTAGAGAGAGCTGTTTCATCAATTCATCTAGCATCTCATTCTCCCACATCATTAACCTTGTACCCTTTTGGAAACATATATTTTGTCACTGGCTGGAAGTGTCTGAATCCTGCCTTGTCACGGGTTAGGCTGCTTCTCACCAGAATGTTATTTTTTATTTTCCTGATATTGACTTGAATTGAAATCCGTAGGCTACATTTGCAAGGCACTTGGGAGAAAACGCTGACTCCCCTTTCCTGCTTGACAACACTTTCACTTTGTCTTTTTACGTGTTTTCTCTCTAAAATGTCCGAGCCAAACAATCCCGTCTACAGTACTCTCAAAGTAGTGACTTCCTGTACATGCATAAAGCGGACGCACAGCGGTAGAGACAGGAATATATATTTTTGCAAGTTAATATGAAGCTCTCTTTTTACTAAAATGACACAACAGAAGAATGACATAGTATTTAAAGATTGGATATTTCAGAGTAGTTGAATACGTGCTTTGACTCTGAGCTGGTTGTGAAGACAAAAAGACGATGCACATGTTTATATTGAATACTATATTTTGTAATCAAATCTATTTTAGTCACATGGCCTTGAATCTACTGATGGTGTATTTGGGTTTCCCGCCACAGTGTACAATGCAATTTTTTTGGAGACTTATCAATATTGAACAAACAGTGTTTTATGACGACAATCTTTTATGAGATCTTATAGAAATCACACACTGCAAAAAGCTCAAGAATTTGGAAATAAACAAGCTTATTTTATAAAATGTCTCTGTTTTTTTGAACATCTTTGTGCCCAATGTTTTGCTTTTCACTTAAATCATTTGACTTCAATGGTTGAATTCCTGAATCCGTCCCCAGTTATTGAGCGCTCAACGTACTGGCTAACGATTTGTATTGAGTCTGTGTCTAACTGATGTCGAGTTTCCAAACCTCTATGGTTTGGAACAACATTTCAATGTCTGAAGCACACAGAGAGTTATGTGAGCCAACCACATCAAGTAGACCCATAGTCCATGTGGTATTCATCATCACATTCTTATGTTACTGATACAATTTGTCTTGATTTTTCTATGAACTACAAGGTAGGCATTTCTGCATCACTTGCTGTTTGGGGTTTTAGGCTGAGTTTCTGTATAAGCACTTTGTGACATCTGCTGATGTAAAAAGGGCTTTATAAATCCATTTGATCGATAGATCTTTTATCAGTACACACATGGTGGAGTTGTGTAACTAGAATCCATTTATTCCTGGTACACACGTGTTACCACATTACACACAGAATAATCATCCTTGCCATTGTCAACACAAGAAAAGCCCAGCAAATGATTTACCATTCGTTAAAGGCCAGGCTCCATTCAGTGGTGCTGCAGACACTTTTTTGTTGTTGACACAATGGAAAGTTGTCTCTTTGTGCTGGGTCTCCATCATATTGGAAAAGACGAGTAGACACACAGATGGCTTGAAGTTCTCTGCATGGAGATGAGACATGGCAGAAAGGCGATGTGAGGACACTGTTGGCTAAAACTTTGTGTGTGTTTGTATGTGACACTGATTCATCAGTGGCACAGTTGCACTAGTATGAATTGTGTGTGTGTGTGGGGAGGGGGGAGGGGGGGGGGGGGGGGGGGGGGGGGTCCGGATCTGTCAATTACTGACTTCATTCCTATTATATTTTCGGATAGTTTTCTACTTCCTCTTCCTGCATCGTCCCCTGTGGCATCTTTCACGTCTTACCCCACCCACCCTTTGTCTCTCTGTGTTTTCATACACTTTGTAGAACTCTGTTTTTCTAAAGCTGCCCTTGTTCAAGGGCTGTGAATCAGGCTTCGTGAAAACATCTCAAAGGAGAGCGAGAACATTATTCACTCCGTCAACAAAAATAATTTTTTAATCTGAATGGTCGGCGTGGGCGCAAGCAAACAGCTTCTCCAATTCGATCATCAGTGCATCTTCCAACCTTGATGTATATGTTCATATCTAAATGAATTAGTGCTAGCCGGGAAACTAGCTTGCGGTAATGTGTAAATGTGTGTCATACGCGTGGATGTAGCTCTACATAAGACTCCCATCATGGATTTTTATGATGTCTGTGTCACATTCGATTCCACTTCGGCTGCTTTTAGACAGGCAGACCAATTTCTGTTTTCGGATCAGCTATTAAGATCAGCTAAGAAAAAGAGAAGATCTGATGTGATTGGTCAAAAGATCAATTAGTGGAAAACTGGGCTGCCTGTGTAAATGCAGCCTTACTGTCTCTTATTGCAGCAGCATGAAAGCAGATGATTATGGAGGCTCTAGTATTACTTCATTTAGATTCCTCCTCACCAGGATCTGGATATGACTATGAAGTAACTCAACAAATGACGAGCTTGTATCAATATTGAATAAAGGTTTATACACCAATGATTTGAGTGATGGCAGCTGGTCGGAATGTCATCTGTAGGTTATCATTCATACTTGTTCCTGACGTATGGGTTTGGATGGATATTTTTTTACTGGCCTGTCCTCACAGCTTCCAGATGTAATGTTTCTCTGTCTTGGTCTTTAAATCCAGAGCCAGTCCCTCTTAACTGTAACTCTCAGGTTATTGCAGTTAAACAGAGGGTGAAGGCTTCTTAACAACGTCTACCTCCAAGCCATAAGACTCCTGAACAGCTAAACAAATGGCTACCAAGACTATTTGCATTGTCCCCTCCCCCCTCTTTTACGCTGCTGCTACTCTTGTTATTATCTATGCATAGTCACTTTAACTCTACCTTACACTACCGTTCAAAAGTTTGGGGTCACTTAGAAATGTCCTTGGTTTTGAATGAAAAGGTAACTTTTTTGACCATTAAAATAACAACAAATTGATCAGAAATATAGTGTAAATACAGTGTAGACATTGCTAATGTTGAAAATGACGATTGTAGCTGGAAATGGCTGATTTTATTATATTTTTTATGGAATATCTACATAGGCATACAGAGGCCCATTATAAGCAACAATCACTCCTGTGTTCCAATGGCATGTTGTGTTAGCTAATTCAAGTGTATCATTTTAAAAGGCTAATTGATCATTAGAAAACCCTTTTGCAGTTATGATAGTACATCTGAAAACTGTTCTGATTTAAAGAAGCAATAATATTCCATAAAGAATCAGCCGTTTCCAGCTACAATAGTTGCTAATGTTGTAAATGACGTCTATACTGTATTTCTGATCATTTTGATGTTATTTTAATGGACAAAAAATGTGCTTTTCTTTCAAAAACAAGGACATTTCTAAGTGACCCCAAACGTTTGAACGGTAGTGTACACGTACATATTACCTCAATTACCTCGACTAACCGGTGCCCCCGCACATTGACTCTGTACCGGTACCCCCCTGTATATAGACTCACTATTGTTATTTTACTGCTGCTTATTGTTACTTTCTATTTTTAACATAACCCACAATGCAGTTTTAAGAAAAATAAGTGTTAAGGGCATATATGTAAGTATTCGGCACAGCATTTGATTGGATGGCTCAGTTGCTCAGAAATCAGGGACATATTAATGTATATTAGCCCATAGCCTTCATAACACCAAGTTCCTAGCAGTTCAAATCCAATGGAGAGGAGACCCACGGTGAGTAAACTAGTTGTCTGGGATAGATGCAGTAATCTGTGGAAATTAGATAGCTAGCACGGGTGTACAGGCTCTTCAAACATACTGCTTCCGATGTCCATCTCGTGAGGAAACCTATAGTTTGTGACTGAATTGGATAGATTAGAAGTGGCCTCTCCAACCTCGAACCTGCCTACTCAATCTCCTCCTCCTTCGCAATCTGACGCTCTATCTCCATACTTTAGAAGGCCTGGGCAATCAAATAGCGAGGAGCGAGAGGGAGGGAGAAGGAGAGCTGAAGAGGGAGAGATTTAAAAGGCTCAGGAATTGGTGATGATGAGTAAGCTCTTCATCATACACCACTGGAAGGAAAGGGAAGGCAGTAAACCTTGGAAGTTCATCACAGAATATTAAACTATTTTCTGCCATCAGGTTGATATTGAGGGTGAACTGCATTACGTAGCAGTGTGTGTGAGAGGGAGAAAAAGTGTGTGTGATTGTGTGCGTGTGTTCTGTGCCACCAACATCTGTGTGTGCATAGAATTTTAAACATGGTATTACTTATTCTTCCCTTCTCAAGGGCAACTGGAGCTGTTATGCATCATGAGGGCCTGAGAGGAGGATTTTCTCTTCCAGTGGAACATGTCAGCCCCGTGTTAGAAGAGAATATACACAGGTAGTTACTATGCAGGTAGTTACTAGAAGACAGACTGGAGAGAGGCTTTCCACTCCCTATCAAATGATCCATAACCTAATTGGTATTTATTTAGTATTTATTAGGATTCCCAATTAGCTGCTGCCGAGCAACGGCTACTCTTCCTGGGGTCCAAACAGGAAACAACACAACAAATAAAAATACAAAAATATACATAAATATACATAGCACAACATTTACATTACAATTTATCCATTCAGCTGACACTCCCATCCAGAGCGACCCACAGCCAGTGCACCCCCTTTCATCTGGAGATAGCCGGGTGAGACAAACACATACATGACCAAAAGTATGTGGACACCTGCTCATCAAACATCTCATTCCAAAATCATGGGTATTAATATGGAATCGGTCCCCCCTTTTGCTGTTATAACAGCCTCCACTCTTTTGGGAAGGCTTTCCACTAGATGTTGGAACATTGCTGCGGGGACTTGTCACGTTGATCTCGACAAACCATTTCTGTATGGACCTTGCTTTGTGCATGGGGCTATTGTCATGCTAAAACAGGAAAGGGCCTTCCCCAGACTGTTGCCACAAAGTTGGAAGCAAATAATTGTCTAGAATGTAGCGTTAAGATTTCCCTTCACTGGAACTAAGTGGCCTAGCACCGAACCATGAAAAACAGCCCCAGACCATTATTCCTCCTCCACCAAACTTTACCGTTGGCACTATGCATTTGGGCAGGTCGCATTCTCCTGGCATCCGCCAAAACCAGATTAGTTCATCGGAGTGCCAGATGGTGAAGCGGGATTCATCACTCCAGAGAACGTGTTTCCACTGCTCCAGAGTCCATCGGCGGCGAGCTTTACACCACTCCAGCCGATGCTTTGTCCATGGTGATCTTCGGCTTGTTTCCAGCTGCTTGGCCATGGAAACCAATTTCATCAAGCTCCCAACGAACAGTTACTGTGCATCCAGAGGCAGTTTGGAACTCTGTAGTGAGTGTTGCAACCGTGGACAGACAAATTTTACGCACCAAGCCTGTGTGGCCTACCACTTTGCGGCAGAGCCATTGTTGTTCCTAGACGTGTCCACTACACAATAACAGCACTTACAGTTGACCGTGGCAGCTCTAGCAGGGCAGAATTAATCTTTACTTTATTTATAGATTTTCAGATATAACAACAAAAACAGTACAAACCCAACCCCTCATTCTCCCATACATCCAACCAACCCTCCCTCCCTCCCTCCCTCCAACCCACCAAGGCATCCATAAGAGTAAGTTTAATAGGAAAGAAAATCAGAAACAAACAGTAATAGAAATGAAAACAATGGAGAGAAAAAAGTTAAATAAAACGTCTTATCAGCACAAATGGCCACTAGAACAGACATGACTGCTTACCAAAATATGCAAGTTACCCTAAGTAAAAGACAGGCTCTCCACGTATTGTATTAATGGGGACCAGGTTAAGTCAAACTATTGTCGGGACCCATGCACAGTGTACCTAACCTTCTCCAGAGGAAGAGATGACATCACCTTCTTAACCCACTGCATCAAGGAGGGCGGCTTTGCAGACTTCCAGTGAAAGAGGACAAGGCAGCGAGTTAGTAGCTATGGCATTTGTCTGATGCGTGGTAGCATTCTGGTCTAGGGAAAGTACCCCAAAAATGGCAGTGACCGGGTTGGAGCTAACAGTTGTATTACACATTTGTGAGAATGCCTCAAAAATGGGGTCCCAGAGGCCACTCAAAGATTGGCATGACCCAAACATGTGTCCCACAGTCGCTGGACTCTGGTGGCATCTCAAACACTTCGGGTCAACATTTGGGTATATTTTTGCCAATCTGTCATTTTGAGAAATGGAGACGGTGCAAAACCTTAAACTGAATAAACCCATGCCTTATGCAAAATGATGATGTGTGGATACACTCAATACCTATATCGTATATCGCCATATATCATCGGGTAGCTCGCCACACCTATGTCTTGCTCCCATGCAGATTTTTTATTTGCAAAGGAAGGCGGATGAATGTTCTGTATTATGTCGTATAATCTGGATATTGTGCCCTTCAGATATGGGTTAAGATCTAAGCATGTTGGAAATGTTTTTTTTGCAAAGCTGCGAGTTTGCAGGGATCTAAAAAAAAAAGTGGGTATTGAAAATATTATGGTCAAACCTCAGAGTATCGAATGAGACTAATGTGTTATCAACAAATAGGTCACAAAAAAACACCAGACCTGGAATGCCGTGTCAATCTGTGACGCTGGGAAGAGATGATTAGATGTTAATGGAGAGAAGCCGCTTGCTTGTTTAAGGATAAAGTTACTTCAGAATTGGGACCAGATTTGAAGGGAGTTCTTAAAAAGGGGGTTCAAAACATGGGTGCCAAGATTCATGGGCAGTGGGGAGCACCGGAGCGAGACCGGAGAAGTTGGAAGGCTGGACTGTAACTCCATGCTAGCCATCATAGTTTTCAAATGTAGAAACCCAATAAGCACATTTAGATATATTTGCTGACCAGTAGTAGTGTAAAAACTAGGGAGGGCCCAGCCCGCCTGCGGGCTTAGGTCTCTCGATACAGTTGAAGTCGGAAGTTTATATACACCTTAGCCAAATACATTTAAACTTCGTTTTTCACAATTCCTGACATTTATTCCTAGTAAAAAATCCCTGTCTTACGTCAGTTACGATCACCACTTTATTTTAAGAATGTGAAATGTCAGAATAATAGTAGAGAGAGTGATTTATTTCAGCTTTTATTTATTTTGTCACATTCCCAGTGGGTCAGAAGTTAACATACACTCAATTAGTATTTGGTTGTAACGGTTCTCTTTCGGTGAGTGAGTAGACCAAGGCGCAGCGGGTTGTGAATACATAATGACTTTATTAAACAAGACGGGAAAAAACACGAAAACACTATAACAAACTAAACTTGAAAACCTACAAAATAATAAACGATGAAGACAGACCTAAACTACGAACTTACATGAAACGAAGAACACATGAACAGGAACGACCGAATGAACGAGACGAGACAGTACCGTGTGGTGCAACAAACACAGACACAGCGACAATCACCCACAAACAAACAGTGAGAACAACCTACCTTAATATGACTCTCAATTAGAGGAAAACGCAAAACACCTGCCTCTAATCAAGAGCCATACCAGGCAACCCAAAACCAACATAGAAACGGAAAACATAGACTGCCCACCCAAAACTCACGCCCTGACCATCACACACATACAAAACAACAGAAAACAGGTCAGGAACGTGACAGAACCCCCCCCCCCCTCAAGGTGCGAACGCCGGGCGCACCAGCACAAAGTTCAGTGGAGGGTCTGGGTGGGCATTTGACCACGGTGGTGGCTCAGGCTCCGGACGCTGTCCCCACACCACCATAGTCACTCCCCGCTTCTGTATCCCCCTCCCAATGACCACCCTCCAACTAAAGCCACCTAAATGAAGGGGCAGCACCGGGATAAGGGGCAGCACCGGGATAAGGGGCAGCACCGGGATAAGGGGCTGCAGGTCCTGGCTGAGGGACTCCGGCAGGTCCGGGCTGAGGGACTCCGGCAGGTCCGGGCTGAGGGGCTCCGGCAGGTCCGGGCTGAGGGGCTCCGGCAGGTCCGGGCTGAGGGGCTCCGGCAGGTCCGGGCTGGGTAGGGGCTCCGGCAGGTCCGGGCTGGGTAGGGGCTCCGGCAGATCCGGGCTGGGTGGCCGCTCCGGACTGAGTGGCAGCTCCTGACTGTAGGGCAGCTCCTGACTGTAGGGCAGCTCCTGACTGTAGGGCAGCTCCTGACTGTAGGGCAGCTCCTGACTGTAGGGCAGCTCCTGACTGTAGGGCAGCTCCTGACTGTAGGGCAGCTCATGACTGTAGGGCAGCTCATGACTGTAAGGCAGCTCATGACTGTAGGGCAGCTCATGACTGTAGGGCAGCTCATGACTGTAGGGCAGCTCATGACTGTAGGGAAGCTCATGACTGTAGGGCAGCTCATGACTGTAGGGCAGCTCATGACTGTAGGGCAGCTCTGACAGCTCCTGACTGGCTGGCGGCTCTGGCGGCTCCTGACTGGCTGGCGGCTCTGGCGGCTCCTGACTGACGGATGGCTCTAGTGGCTCCTGACTGATGGACGGCTCTAATGGCTCGGGACAGACGGGCGGCTCTAATGGCTCGGGACAGACGGACGGCTCAGAAGGCGCTGGGCAGACGGATGGCTCAGAAGGCGCTGGGCAGACGGATGGCTCAGAAGGCGCTGGGCAGACGGATGGCTCAGAAGGCGCTGGGCAGACGGATGGCTCAGAAGGCGCTGGGCAGACGGATGGCTCAGAAGGCGCTGGGCAGACGGATGACTCAGAAGGCGCTGGGCAGACGGATGGCTCAGAAGGCGCTGGGCAGACGGATGACTCAGAAGGCGCTGGGCAGACGGATGACTCAGACGGCGCTGGGCAGACGGATGACTCAGACGGCGCTGGGCAGACGGATGACTCAGACGGCGCTGGGCAGACGGATGACTCAGACGGCGCTGGGCAGACGGATGGCTCAGACGGCGCTGGGCAGACGGATGGCTCAGACGGCGCTGGGCAGACAGGCAGTGCAGAAGGCGTTGGGCAGACGGCCGACTCTGCCCTGCTGAGGCGCACAGTAGGCCTGGTGCGTGGTGCCGGAACTGGAGGTACCGGGATGACGGCACGCACTTCAAGGCTAGTGCGGGGAGCAGGGACAGGGCACACTGACTTCTCGAAGCGCACTATAGGCCTGGTGCGTGGTACCGGAACTGGAGGTACCGGGCTGAGGGCACGCACCTCAGGGCGAGTGCGGGGAGAAGGAACAGTGCGTACAGGGCTCTGGAGACGCACAGATGGCTTAGTGCGTGGTGCCGGAACTGGAGGCACTGGGCTGGAGACACGCACCATAGGGAGAGTGCGTGGAGGAGGAACAGGGCTCTTAAAACGCACTGGAAACCTGGTGCGTGGTGTAGGCACTGGTGGTACTGGGCTGGGGCGAGGAGGTAGCGCCGGAAATACCGGACCGTGTAGGCGTACTGGCTCCCTTGAGCACTGAGCCTGCCCAACCTTACCTGGTTGCATGCTCCCCGTAGCCCGTCCAGTGCGGGGAGGTGGAATAACCCGCACTGGGCTGTGTTGGCGAACCGGGGACACCATGCGTAAGGCTGGTGCCATGTAAGCCGGCCCAAGGAGACGTACTGGTGGCCAGATATGTAGTGCCGGCCTCATGACATTTGGCTCAATGCCCAATCTAGCCCTACCAGTGCGGGGAGGTGGAATAACCCGCACTGGGCTATGCACCCGTACAGGAGACACCGTGCGCTCTACTGCGTAACACGGCGTCTGCCCGTACTCCCGCTCTCCACGGTTAGCCTGGGAAGTGGGCGCAGGTCTCCTACCTGCCCTCGGCCCACTACCTCTTAGGCCCACTACCTCTTAGCCCCCCCCAAGAAATTTTAGGGTAGTACTTGCGGGCTTCCAGCCTTGCTTCCGTGCTGCCTCCTCATAACGTCGCCTCTCCGCTTTCGCTGCCTCCAGCTCCGCTTTGGGGCGGCGACACTCCACTGGCTGTGCCCAGGGTCCTTTACCGTCCAGGATCTCTTCCCATGTCCAATACTCCTTTTCCCACTGCTGCTGTCGTTGCTGTCCGTTAACCCGCTGCTTGATCTGGGTTTGGTGGGTGATTCTGTAACGGCTCTCTTTCGGTGAGTGAGTAGACCAAGGCGCAGCGGGTTGTGAATACATAATGACTTTATTAAACAAGACGGGAAAAAACACGAAAACACTATAACAAACTAAACTTGAAAACCTACAAAATAATAAACGATGAAGACAGACCTAAACTACGAACTTACATGAAATGAAGAACACATGAACAGGAACGACCGAATGAACGAGACGAGACAGTACCGTGTGGTGCAACAAACACAGACACAGCGACAATCACCCACAAACAAACAGTGAGAACAACCTACCTTAATATGACTCTCAATTAGAGGAAAACGCAAAACACCTGCCTCTAATCAAGAGCCATACCAGGCAACCCAAAACCAACATAGAAACGGAAAACATAGACTGCCCACCCAAAACTCATGCCCTGACCATCACACACATACAAAACAACAGAAAACAGGTCAGGAACGTGACATTGGTAGCATTGCCTTTACATTGTTTAACTTGGGTCAAATGTTTCGGGTAGCCTTCCACAAGCTTCCCACAATAAGTTGGGTGAATTTTGGCCCATTCCTCCTGACAGAGCTGGTGTAACTGAGTCAGGTTTGTAGGCCTTCTTGCTCGCACACGCTTTTTCAGTTCTACCCACAAATTCTCTATAGGATTGAGGTCAGGGCTTTGTTGTCCTTAAGCCATTTTGCCACAACTTTGAAAGTATGCTTTTTGGAAGACCCATTTGCGACCAAGCTTTAACATCCTGACTGATGTCTTGAGATGTTGCTTCAATATATCCACATAATTTTCCTCCTTCATGAGACCATCTATTTTGTGAAGTGCACCAGTCCCTCCTGCAGCAAAGCACCCCCACAACATGATGCTGCCACCCCGTGTGTCACGCCCTGACCTTAGTTATCTTTGTTTTCTTTATTATTTTGGTTAGGTCAGGGTGGGACGAGGGTGGTATGTGTGTTTTTGTGGGGTTTTGGTATTGTCTAGGTAATGTAGGTCTATGGTGGCCTGAATTGGTTCCCAATCAGAAACAGCTGTTTATTGTTGTCTATGATTGGGGATCCTATTTAGGTTGCCATTTTCCATTTTGTTTTTGTGGGTTATTGTCTATGTGTAGTTGCATGTCAGCACTCAGTGTTTATAGCTTCACGTTTGTTTTGTTACTTTGTTAGTTTGTTTTGTGTTTATTCTTCATTAAAAGAAGAATGTATTCCAATCACACTGCGCCTTGGTCTCCTCACTACGACAAACGTGACACTGTGCGTCACGGTTGGGATGATGTTCTTTGGCTTGCAAGCGTCCCCTTTTTCCTCCAAACATAACGATGGTCATTATGGCAAAATAGTTATATTTTTGTTTTATCAGACCAGAGGAAATTTCTCCAAAAAGTAGATGCAAACTGTAGTCTGGCTTTTTTATGGCGGTTTTGGAGCAGTGGCTTCTTCCTTGCTGAGCGGCCTTTCAGGTTATGTCGATATAGGACTCGTTTTACTGTGGATATAGATACTTTGTACCTGATTCCTCCAGCACCTTCACAAGATCCTTTGCTATTGTTCTGGGATTGATTTGCACTTTTTGCACCAACATAAGTTTGTCTCTAGGAGACAGACCGCGTCTCCTTCCTGAGCAGTATGACGGCTGCGTGGTCCCATGGTGTTTATACTTGCGTACTATTGTTTGTACAGATGAACGAACGTGGTACCTTCAGCCGTTTGGAAATTGCTCCCAATGATGAACCAGACTTGTGGAGGTCTTGGCTGATATCTTTTGATTTTCCCATGATGTCTGAGTAGGCCTTGAAATACATCCACAGGTACACCTCCAATTGACTCAAATTATGTCAATTAGCCTATCAGAAGCTTCTAAAGCCATGACATAATTTTCTGGAATTTTCCAAGCTGTTTAAAGGCACAGTCAACTTAGTGTATGTAAACTTCTGACCCTTTTGAATTGTGATACAGTGAATTATAAGTGAAATAATCTGTCTGTAAACAATTGTTGGAAAAACTACTTGTGTCATGCACAAAGTAGATGTCCTAACCGACTTGCCAAAACTATAGTTAGTTAACAATTAATTTGTGGAGTGGTTGAAACACTTAGGTTGGAGTCATTAAAACTAGTTTATGTAAACTTCCGACTTCAACTGTATATACTTTTCTCAGTTGTGGATTTGACTTGTTCCAAATGAAGCTGGAAGTGTAGCTATCCAGTTGTTTGAACATCAACTTTGGCATAAAAATGGGATTCATTTGGAATAAGTAGAAAGCCCTAGGTAGTACAGTCATCTTAACAGAATGAATGCGAACCGGTTAATGAAATGGGAAGAGACGAACACCGTATGAAATCCTGCTTAATGTGCACCAGGAGGGTTTTGAAGTTATGTTTAACCAGAGCCTTAAATGAGCGTGTAAACTTTATCCCCAAATAAGTAAAGACCTGAATGGGCATACCCAATTCCTTCTGCTAAGTGATTCATGGGGAGGAGCACACTTTTTGTTAGGCTTAACTTATAACCAGAAAATGTCCCAAAACCTTGTAGCATGTCCAAGGGATAGGGTATAGACTCCACAGGGTTAGAGATGTATACAAGAAGATGGTCTGCCTATAAGGACACCTTGTGAGTTATGTTGCCTGTCAATATTCCCTTCTCCTCTGCCCGCAGGGCGATAGCAAGAGGCTCAATAGCCATATCAAATAGGAAAGGAGATAAACAGCAACCCTGCCTGGTCCCCCTGTGGAGAGGGAAGTAGCTGGAGGTAACATTGTTGGTGTGAACAGAAGCCACTGGGGACGAGTACACATTCTTAATCCAGGAAAGGAATGACGGGCCAAACCCAAATCTCTCTGGTACTGTAAATAGATATTCTCACTCAACCCCGTCGAAAGCCTTCTCAGCATCAAGAGTGATGACAACCTCTGGCTGTCGAGTTGAGTGGGCAGAATAAAGAACATTAAATAGCCGGAGCATATTATAGAAAGATTTCCTACCTGAGATAAATCTTGTTTGGTCAGAGTTAATTACATTGGGCATCACTGTCTCTAAACGGCACGCGAGGACCTTAGTGAGAATTTTATAATTGCAGCACAAAAGGCTTATAGGGCGGTATGAGCCACAGTCTAGGGGATTCTTGTCTTTTTTAAGAAAAACCTAAATAGTCGCCTGGGTAAGTGTCTGGGGAAATTTCTGACTAGAAAGGATTTCTTGTACATTGAGCTGAGGATAGGGGATACTTTAGAGGAGAAGGCTTTATAAAATTCAATAGGGAAGCCATCAGGGGCTTTACGGCTCTGCATGGACTGGACTGCCAGAGTAGCTTCATCATCACGTATTGAGGCATCCATGTTGGTTTGTTCATCTGAATTGAGACAAGGGATGTCCAGATTGTCTAGAAATGCATGCATACGAGATGTGTCAGGATGAGCCTCTGACGAGTAAAGAGCAGAATATAATTGCTTAAATTGATTGTTGATTTCGTTGGGATTGACAGTAGTTAAATCAGCTGCAACACAGATTTCAGGTATGGTGTGCTAGCAGCGGATTGTCCAAGCCGGTGAGATAACAACTTGCCAGCTTTCTCTCTGTGTTCATAGAATATTTGCTTCGACTTAAACAGAAGCTGCTCCGTTTGTTTGGTGGAAAGATTGTCAAATTCCGATTGGTGTAGCAGTCTCTCTTTGTAGAGTTCAGGAGTCAGAGAAGAAACATATCTGTTGTCTACATCTAGAATGAGTTGAGATAGCTCCGATAAGCATTTGGTGAGCTGTTTGTTGTCATACGCTGTGTATGAAATAATTTAGCCCCTTAGATATGCTTTTAATGACTCCCACACAGTAGAGACACAGTTGATATGTATTTTTTAAAGGCACTACAGGATAGTAGTAGTGGGTCAAGTTGCCACGCGCGTTGTGACACTGTACTGTCCGGAAAGAGGATATCTAGCTGGACAGGGCTATGGTCTGAGATAATGATGCTGTGATATTGGCTATTAGTTACAAAAGGAAGAATTATATTGTCCAGCAGGAAAAAGTCAATCCTAGAGTATGAGCGGTGGACTGGAGAAAAAATGGAGTACTGTTTAGCAGTGGGATTGCTCCTAGAAATGAGTTGATTACTGCACCTGATTTTGAAATTACATTGTTGAGTTTCGGTCTGGATCTGTCAATACTTGGATGCAATACACAATTGAAATCTCCGCCCAATATCAAATGATGAGAGTTAAGGTCGGGAAGTGTTGCGATGACGTCAGAGAAAAGTTGAGCGTCATCCCAATTAGGACCATAGAGAATAACCTGTGTGCTAAACTATTTCCGCATCACTATAATATATCCGCCATTAGTATCTGAAATTACTTTGGAGGGTAAGTGCTTTTTCTGATAAGGATGGCTGACCCTCTGGCCTTAGTACCAAAGGTGGAGTGAAATATTTGGTCTACCCATCCTCTCTTTAGTTTATCATGGTCGCTGGACCGGAGATGGGTCTCTTGGAGAAAAACAATGTCCGGACTTAAGGACATAAGATGAGAATCCACTCGGCTACGCTTGACCACCTGGGTAATACCTTTCACGTTCCAGCTGATAAAGCAAGTGGAGCCCAGAGTATGTGAATTAGGCGTAGTCATAGTAATCAGAAATGTTAGTACGATCACATAGCCAGTGTGCTGAAAGGTCAGAATAATAAAATATAAATAAAAAAACAACGAATTACCCAGAAGAAAACCTTGGACCCCTATGCTGGCCTTCCCCCTGTTGGAAGTCTGCATCTACCTCTCCTAGACTAGAGCAAAATACTACCATGTTAAACTGATCCTCAGTAGAGCTCTATCCAGGGCCAATCAAGTTTAGACATAGGGAAGGGGATTCTGGAGGGAACCACCTCAGTCATCCGAGGTATAATAAACAACATATAAAAAAGGAGGTATAATGTAACCCTCTGTTGAATATCCTAACAAGCCAGAACCCGGAAAATTGACTGGCAAACGCTTGGTAATTAATACCCGTCCTGCAGAGCTGCAGTGTTCGCTCGGCTATACAACCTGCAAACCCATGCCATTCCCACCAAGCACCAGGTCGGACCAACCAGTTAAACAGTAGGGAATAATACACATGGTCCTTTGGGAGTATAAACTTGTATGTATTAAACATGCTCACCGTATGTTAGTAGCGTATCCTACTAAGGCATAGAAAGAGAGCTCAGTGGCTAGCCTTAGGTAGCGACTAGGCTAATTATTACCGCACCACCTAGCACCGTGGCTGTACAGCTGCTGGTAGTTGGTAAAAGCTAATTGTGCTGTAAATAAAATACTTTTCAAACTATATTGTCCTTGTGAGACCATGTCACCCTATACATACCATCATTGTTCATAACGTTAAGTTCCTGGATGAATACTTGTTTTTTTTGCAGCAGCAGGGTGGAGGCACATTTCTAATCAAGATACGAATTCACTAGTTGGTCCTTGGACTTGGTCGCGTTACCACGGCTAGTGCAGGGTCACAGTACGAGCCCACAATGGCTAATTAGTATTATGTTGCCTGTCTTCCTGTGGATGTAGGTGCGCCACAATGTATTCTTGGTTCTAGGACTTGGTCGCGTTTCCACGGCTAGTGCAGGGTCACAGTACGAGCCCACAATGGCTAATTAGTATTATGTTGCCTGTCTTCCTGTGGATGTAGGTGCGCCACAATGTATTCTTGGTTCTAGGACTTGGTCGCGTTTCCACGGCTAGTGCAGGGTCGCAGTACGAGCCCACAATGGCTAATTAGTATTATGTTGCCTGTCTTCCTGTGGATGTAGGTGCGCGACAATGTATTCTTGGTCCTTGTTTGGGTCTAAGAATGTCTAAGAAGAATGTCTGAGAGTGTCATCTGCTCAGGAGTAGTGATCTTCAGTATAGCTGGGTAAAGAATGAAGAACTTGGTGTCCAGACAGCAGTGTAGGAGCCCCCTCACCTCATTGAAGGCTGACCTCTTCTTCATGACTGTCGCTGTGTAGTCTGGGTAAATGCGAATATTCTGGCCGCCGTGGGTGATGGGTGCCGCTCACGCTGCCTTACGGAAGACACCCTCCTTCTCCTAAAGGTAGTGGAATTGAACTACTGTGGTTCTGGGCAGCTCCCCATTCTTCGGTGGGGACTGTATGCTTCTGTGCTCACGGTCAAGGGTGGGGGCGGAATCGAGGCCTAGAATATCCTGTAGCAGGTTAGCTATGGACAGAGTAGGCCGCAGTCCGCCTACGGTCTCGAGTCCCTCTCTCACACCGAAAATGCAACCGTTCCCCTGGCGCTGTCTGTTCTCGAGGTCCTCAACCTTGGAAGTGAGTTTGACGACATCTGATGATAGCCGGGTGACTTACTCTTCCAGTGTCACCACTTTGTCGGAGTAAATATTTGCTCCATCTTCAGACAGGTGTCATGTCTCGCCAAGTCTTCGTTAACGGAGTCGATCTTTATGTTGATCTCGGGGCGATAGCTATTTGTGAGGATAAGTCAGTGGATAATGACTCCACCTTAGCCAGCACAGTCTGTTCAGATTTAATGATAGCCGCCATTAGTATGGCTCGGTCGGGGCAATCAGTGTCAAGTTCTGACCATAGTTCTTGTGTGTTTTGCTTGTTTTAGTTTTGGTCAGGATGGGAGCTGGGTGGGCATTCTAAGTTGTGTGTCTAGTTTGTCTGTTTCTATGTTTGGCCTCTAATAATCAGAGGCAGGTGTTTTGTGTTGTCTCTGATTGGGAATCATATATAGGTGGCTTGTTTTGTGTTGGGGTTTGTGTGTGGTTGTTTCCTGTCTCTGTGTTTTCTCTGCACCAGCTAGGACTGTATCGGTTTGCCACATTTTGTTATTTTTGTATTGTTGTAGTGTTCACAGTTCGTATTATTAAATATGTTGAGCACCAACTACGCTGCGTCTTGGTCCGATCCCTGCTACACCTCCTCTTCAGGCGAAGAGGAGGAAGGCTGCAGTTACAATCAGAGTCCGTGTCAGGTGTCCCGAGGTTTCAGCAGAGGCCTGCTCCTTTGTGGCCATTTAACATTTAACGATTAAAAGTCCAAAAATGTACGAAAAAAAAGCCAGATTAGTAAATTAGGTTCGATTCCAAATTAAATGTTACAAAATTAACACGGTGGGGGAGGTGTTGGTCAAGTAGTAATAGTAAATTGTTCGCCCTGGATTGGAGCACCGAGACATTTTTTTATGAACTGACTTGTTGGAAAGGTGGCATCCTATGACGGTGCCACGTTGAAAGTCACTGAGCTCTTCAGTGAGGCCATTTTACTGCCAGTGTGGGGATGGAGATTGTGTTGCTGTGTGTTCGATTTTATACACCAAATCCACTAATTTGAAGGTGTGTCCACACATACTTTTGTATATACAGTGTATCACAGTCGTATCCCAACCATGTATCACATACATAATACAATACAAACTGAAAAAACATTTCTGTGTGTCTCTTCACAGTCCCCGTCGTGTCGTAAAGTGTTCTTTTATCTGTTTTCTTAATCTGGTTGAATTTGTTTTTATCAGCAAGTACCTCAAGGATCCATAGGGTAATGGAGGAGGGATTGTTGTGTACAGAGAGCATCCCAGGACTCTAGGGCAAAGCGCTGCTGGTCGTGAGGGTATGTCAGTGTAAGGTGGTGTTAATAAATCACACCGTATTGAATAGCTGTGCTGTTGGTCCTGTGAAGGCTATGATGGGTGGCGTAACATCATGACATGGACTCATGTCCCTGTAGAGTAGCTGTCTAGGTCACTGTACTGTGCTGTGATGGGGACTAGTGTCCCTCCAGCGGTGTTATGAGAGTGTGACTGTGTGAGGATGGAGCCTCATATCCACCACACTGGGTCACTGTGACCCGCAGACTAATTACAGTGGCAACACCTGTAAATCAGTGTAAAATCACTGTAAAATCAGATTGATTAATCCGAGGCGCAATCCAAATTCGCACCATCATGAAGGGAATATGAAATGATGTTACGCAGGCACGCACGCACGCACGCACGCATGCACGCACGCACGCACACACACACGCACACACACGCATGCACACACGCACGCACACACACCCTCATACAAGTAATAAGTATGTCTTTCCTCTGTTTCTAAAGAATGATATGCATACGGCACATATTCTCTTTCTGTGGTAATATGGTCGATTATTCCATGATGTTACTGCTATTCTCAGTATCTTCCATTTCGAATGATTAGATTTTAGTTGGAACGTTCAGAGTTTTTCCTACTAAGGTTAGATGGTCAGCTCAGGAAAAAACTACCTGTCCAGTAATATTCCAATTAAAGTAGGGAGTATGAGGAAATGGCTGGCAGTTATATAGCCAGTGACTTGTAATGACGTTACCTGTCGTCATCCTACTAGTGAGAGAATTCATGCAGCCATTTTGAAACTCACCAGCTGGTTGAGCAGAGCTTCATAGTACCTCCTCTCTACATACATATAGAGTGTGTTCTGTAGCATGGTGTCTATGAGGTCACGTCTCTGTCCTTCACACACAAACCAGAGTCTCACCACAACTCTCCGGGCTGGATGATATGAAGACCAGAGCATCACCCTAACGCTCTGGGCTGGATGATATGAAGACCAGAGTCTCACCACAACGCTCTGGGCTGGATGATATGAAGACCAGAGCATCACCACAACTCTCCGGGCTGGATGATATGAAGACCAGAGCATCACCCCAATGCTCTGGGCTGGATGATATGAAGACCAGAGCATCACCCCAATGCTCTGGGCTGGATGATATGAAGACCAGAGCATCACCCCAACGCTCTGGGCTGGATGATATGAAGACCAGAGCATCACCCCAACACTCTGGGCTGGATGATATGAAGACCAGAGCATCCCCCCAACGCTCTGGGCTGGATGATATGAAGACCAGAGCATCACCCCAACGCTCTGGGCTGGATGATATGAAGACCAGAGCATCACCCCAACTCTCTGGGCTGGATGATATGAAGACCAGAGCATCACCACAACTCTCCGGGCTGGATGATATGAAGACCAGAGCATCACCCCAATGCTCTGGGCTGGATGATATGAAGACCAGAGCATCACCACAACTCTCCGGGCTGGATGATATGAAGACCAGAGCATCACCCCAATGCTCTGGGCTGGATGATATGAAGACCAGAGCATCACCCCAACGCTCTGGGCTGGATGATATGAAGACCAGAGCATCACCCCAACGCTCTGGGCTGGATGATATGAAGACCAGAGCATCACCCCAACTCTCTAGGCTGGATGATATGAAGACACCCAGCACCCCACGGGTAATGAGGAGTGTTTGCTTAACCCACACCCTTGGGTTCCAGTCGCTCTCTTTCTCTGTCTCAATAAAGACACAAGCACACACACATTCATGCTCACACACATATGTGCACACTTACATATACACACACACACGCACGCACACATGCAGACACACACCCCCCCCCCCTGTCTCTGTCTCTTTACGATCACATACCAGAGAGGACTGATAGACTGATAAAGGCCTATTCATCCATACAGGCGTGAAGGCAGATATTTCCTGCCCCTGTGAGTCACGCGGTGGGAGACGGCTGTCAGCTCAGAGCCCAGACGTGTGAAGTGTGTTTGTTATGAGAAAAGAGAGAGACAGAGAGAAGGGTGTTGTGTGTGTGAACATGTGTATGTGTGTATATGCCTTCCCTCAGTGTGTATGCGTGTGTATGTGCAGGCACGTGTGTGTGTGTGTGTTTGCCCCATGCCAGTCTGCTCACCTCTCAACCTGGACAGGATAGGGTCAGGTCAGTTTTTTCATTATGGGGGCTTCACAGGACCTCTCTATGTTTCTTACTGAGCGCCTGGCGCTCTCTCCCTCTCCCTGGGTGAAAGATATGCAGAAGGAATGTCTTCCTGCTTGGTTTAGGGCTTTGGTCCCCTACCAGAGCTGAGGGGAAGTTAAAGCCACCCAGAGGGGGGTTTCACTCTTCTAGTGAGAGTCTTAAATAAATCCTTACATCTTTAAAAACCCATGGAAAGTGAATGGTTGGGCATATATGTGGATTCAGACGTGCCACTGCTTTGTCTGTCTATGTTTGGTTTTTTCACACAGACGTGCACGCCTACATAGAGGGGTTTGGAACTACATTAGTGCAGCAAAAACAGTAAAAGTATAGAAAACTGGGGACGTCGCTTCCCTTAAGTCAGGGGTAAGAATATCTTACACTACGAAGTCTGGAGCTTGCTGGTTTTCTGTTCTACTTGATAATGAATTGCACACACCTGGTGTCCCAGGTTTAAATTAGTCCCTGATTAGAGGGGAACAATGAAAAAATGCCGTGGAACTGGCTTCAAGGCCCAGAGTTGAGGTTGAGAGCCTTAGGTGATCGAGAAATGGGATTACGAAACAAAGTGTTTTGCAGAATGTGATCCCCCAGCTGTCATCCCAGTCACTCTAATGGACAGGCCCAATACATGGTAACCAGAGAGGGGAAACAAAGCCCGATGTTTGGCCTCACTGAGTGCCTGGGTCTCTGAAGTGAGTGTAGGCATTCTTCCTAATTCAATTTGAAGGGAAGCTATGCAGCCTATTCAGTAAGATGACCCTCTAACCCGGCCTACTATCCGCTCTTGGTCCTCTTTTCGAGGTCGAACTATAGCCATTACGAACGCATGACTCCCAGCTTCCTGTTGTTATGGTTGCCGGGAGGTAAAGACGGTCTATGTTCCAGACTAGAGAGGTAGACGGTCTACGTTCCAGACTAGAGAGGTAGACGGTCTACGTTCCAGACTAGAGAGGCAGACGGTCTGTGTTCCAGACTAGAGAGGCAGACGGTCTATGTTCCAGACTAGAGGCAGACGGTCTACGTTCCAGATTAGAGAGGCAGACGGTCTATGTTCCAGACTAGAGAGGTAGACGGTCTACGTTCCAGACTAGAGAGGCAGACGGTCTATGTTCCAGACTAGAGAGGCAGACGGTCTATGTTCCAGACTAGAGAGGTAGACGGTCTATGTTCCAGACTAGAGAGGTAGACGGTCTACGTTCCAGACTAGAGAGGCAGACGGTCTACGTTCCAGACTAGAGAGGCAGACGGTCTACGTTCCAGACTAGAGAGGCAGACGGTCTACGTTCCAGACTAGAGAGGCAGACGGTCTACGTTCCAGACTAGAGAGGCAGACGGTCTACGTTCCAGACTAGAGAGGCAGACGGTCTACGTTCCAGACTAGAGAGGCAGACGGTCTACGTTCCAGACTAGAGAGGCAGACGGTCTACGTTCCAGACTAGAGAGGCAGACGGTCTACGTTCCAGACTAGAGAGGCAGACGGTCTACGTTCCAGACTAGAGAGGCAGACGGTCTACGTTCCAGACTAGAGAGGCAGACGGTCTACGTTCCAGACTAGAGAGGCAGACGGTCTACGTTCCAGACTAGAGAGGCAGACGGTCTACGTTCCAGACTAGAGAGGCAGACGGTCTACGTTCCAGACTAGAGAGGCAGACGGTCTACGTTCCAGACTAGAGAGGCAGACGGTCTACGTTCCAGACTAGAGAGGCAGACGGTCTACGTTCCAGACTAGAGAGGCAGACGGTCTATGTTCCAGACTAGAGAGGCAGACGGTCTACGTTCCAGACTAGAGAGGCAGACGGTCTACGTTCCAGACTAGAGAGGCAGACGGTCTACGTTCCAGACTAGAGAGGCAGACGGTCTACGTTCCAGACTAGAGAGGCAGACGGTCTACGTTCCAGACTAGAGAGGCAGACGGTCTACGTTCCAGACTAGAGAGGCAGACGGTCTATGTTCCAGACTAGAGAGGTAGACGGTCTATGTTCCAGACTAGAGAGGCAGACGGTCTACGTTCCAGACTAGAGAGGCAGACGGTCTACGTTCCAGACTAGAGAGGCAGACGGTCTATGTTCCAGACTAGAGAGGCAGACGGTCTACGTTCCAGACTAGAGAGGCAGACGGTCTACGTTCCAGACTAGAGAGGCAGACGGTCTACGTTCCAGACTAGAGAGGCAGACGGTCTACGTTCCAGACTAGAGAGGCAGACGGTCTATGTTCCAGACTAGAGAGGCAGACGGTCTATGTAATGGTTTACTGTCTAAAGGTTAAGGTCGGTCATTAACTGGGAAAGTAGTGTGTCATTTAATTCAGTCATAGTTGCTATACGTTGAGTCGTCCATCTTCCTCTGGTGCTGATAAGAAAGGTTTTCCCCCATTGACAACATCCCCTAACATGGACACTGCACTCCAAATGACGCTGTATGGCTTTCAACTGAAGTTATAAATCCATGCTAGATCACATTTACATAAAGGCCATGATTTTATTGGACGGGAGTGGTGAAGTAGAGTCTATCTAGTAGTTGTATGGTATGAATTAATCGGGTCAAATCGAGCAGGATCAAGCATGTTGTGTAGAGGGTTTGGGTTTTAAATGCGGAAGACACATTTCAGTTGAATACATTCAGTTGGACAACTGACTAGGTTTCCCCTTCCCTTTAATAGACCCCGGAGCAGCTTACCTCCGGGGTCTATTAAAGGGAAGGGGAAACCTAGTCAGTTGTCCAACTGAATGTATTCAACTGAAATGTGTCTTCCGCATTTAAAACCCAAACCCTCTACACAACATGCTTGATCCTGCTCGATTTGACCCGATTAATTCATACCATACAACTACTAGATAGACTCTACTTCACCACTCCCGTCCAATAAAATCATGGTTTTGTGTTGGGAAGTGGGTGATTTGAGAGGCTGTCGTAACGGTGATTCTTTCATCACTGTTTCATGTGGCACTCTTCCTAACTTTTTCAGTGGTTTCGGAGCGTAATGCTTTCACCACGTGGTCGACCATACCTCTTCTTTGAGCTGTCCCTTTACGGTCCTCCTGCATTTCAGTTGTCCCAGCTTAAACTGGTCTGATACAACTGGGAATTGGTTGATATGTGACCGGCCGGCTCTTAAGGGGGAGGTTTATCCATCCTGTCTTGTTCCTGGGGCATTGTGCTGTTTTTATAATTACCTCCTTCTGTAAGCAACAGGGCTGAGTGGACACACTCTAAACACAGCCTTTAGTTACAGGAGAGTACTGTCCTATGGGGTCTATACCCCATCCTCTCCCCTGTAACTATTCCCCAGGTCGTTGCTGCAAATGAGAACGTGTTCTCAGTCAACTTACCTGGTAAAATAACGGTAAAATAAAAATAAATAAATACATTCACTATACGTACCAGTACATTCACAATAAGTACCAGTACATTCACTATACATACCAGTACATTCACTATACGTACCAGTACATTCACTATACGTACCAGTACATTCACTATACATTCTAGTACATTCACTATACGTACCAGTACATTCACTATCCATTCTAGTACATTCACTATACATACCAGTACATTCACTATACATTCTAGTACATTCACTATACGTACCAGTACATTCACTATACATTCTAGTACATTCACTATAAATACCAGAAAATTCACTATACGTACCAGTACATTCACTATACATTCTAGTACATTAACTAAACGTACCAGTACATTCACTATACATTCTAGTACATTCACTATACATACCAGTACATTCACTATACATTCTAGTACATTCACTATACGTACCAGTACATTCACTATACATTCTAGTACATTCACTATAAATACCAGAAAATTCACTATACGTACCAGTACATTCACTATACATTCTAGTACATTAACTAAACGTACCAGTACATTCACTATACATTCTAGTACATTAACTATACATTCTAGTACATTCACTATACATAACAGTTTATTCACTATACATACCAGTTTATTCACTATACATACCAGTACATTCACTATACATACCAGTACATTCACTATACATACCAGTACATTCACTATACATACCAGTACATTCACTATACATTCTAGTACATTAACTATAAATACCAGTACATTCCCTATACGTACTAGTACATTCACTATACGTACCAGTACATTCACTATACATACCAGTACATTCACTATACATACAAGTACATTCACTATACATTCTAGTACATTCACTATACATTCTAGTACATTCACTATACATTCTAGTACATTCACTATACATACCAGTACATTCACTATACGTACCAGTACATTCACTATACGTACCAGTACATTCACTATACATACCAGTACATTCACTATACATACCAGTACATTCACTATATATTCTAGTACATTCACTATACATTCTAGTACATTCACTATACGTACCAGTACATTCACTATACATTCTAGTACATTCACTATACATTCTAGTACATTCACTATACGTACCAGTACATTCCCTATACATACCAGTACATTCACTATACATACCAGTACATTCACTATACATTCTAGTACATTCACTATACATTCTAGTACATTCACTATACATTCTAGTACATTCACTATACATACCAGTACATTCACTATACGTACCAGTACATTCACTATACGTACCAGTACATTCACTATACATACCAGTACATTCACTATACATACCAGTACATTCACTATATATTCTAGTACATTCACTATACATTCTAGTACATTCACTATACGTACCAGTACATTCACTATACATTCTAGTATATTCACTATACGTACCAGTACATTCACTATACATTCTAGTACATTCACTATAAATACCAGAAAATTCACTATACGTACCAGTACATTCACTATACATTCTAGTACATTAACTAAACGTACCAGTACATTCACTATACATTCTAGTACATTCACTATACATACCAGTACATTCACTATACATTCTAGTACATTCACTATACGTACCAGTACATTCACTATACATTCTAGTACATTCACTATAAATACCAGAAAATTCACTATACGTACCAGTACATTCACTATACATTCTAGTACATTAACTAAACGTACCAGTACATTCACTATACATTCTAGTACATTAACTATACATTCTAGTACATTCACTATACATAACAGTTTATTCACTATACATACCAGTACATTCACTATACGTACCAGTACATTCACTATACATACCAGTACATTCACTATACATACCAGTACATTCACTATACATTCTAGTACATTAACTATAAATACCAGTACATTCACTATACGTACTAGTACATTCACTATACGTACCAGTACATTCACTATACATACCAGTACATTCACTATACGTAACAGTACATTCACTATACATTCTAGTACATTCACTATACATTCTAGTACATTCACTATACGTACCAGTACATTCCCTATACATACCAGTACATTCACTATACGTACCAGTACATTCACTATACATTCTATTACATTCACTATACATACCAGTACATTCACTATACATACCAGTACATTCACTATACATACCAGTACATTCACTATACATACCAGTACATTCACTATACATTCTAGTACATTCACTATACATTCTAGTACATTCACTATACATTCTAGTACATTCACTATACATACCAGTGCATTCACTATACGTACCAGTACATTCACTATACGTACCAGTACATTCACTATACATACCAGTACATTCACTATACATACCAGTACATTCACTATATATTCTAGTACATTCACTATACATTCTAGTATATTCACTCTACATACCAGTATATTCACTATACATTCTAGTACATTCACTATACATACCAGTATATTCACTATACATTCTAGTACATTCACTATACATACCAGTACATTCACTATACATACCAGTACATTCACTCTACATACCAGTATATTCACTATACATTCTAGTACATTCACTATACATACCAGTACATTCACTATACGTACCAGTATATTCACTATACATTCTAGTACATTCACTATACATACCAGTACATTCACTCTACATACCAGTATATTCACTATACATTCTAGTACATTCACTATACGTACCAGTACATTCACTATACATTCTAGTACATTCACTATACGTACCAGTACATTCCCTATACATTCTAGTACATTCACTATACATTCTAGTACATTCACTATACGTACCAGTACATTCACTATACATTCTATTACATTCACTATACATACCAGTACATTCACTATACATACCAGTACATTCACTATACATACCAGTACATTCACTATACATACCAGTACATTCACTATACATTCTAGTACATTCACTATACATTCTAGTACATTCACTATACGTACCAGTACATTCACTATACATACCAGTACATTCACTATACATACCAGTACATTCACTATACATACCAGTACATTCAATATACATACCAGTACATTCACTATACATTCTAGTACATTCACTATACATTCTAGTACATTCACTATACATTCTAGTACATTCACTATACATACCAGTACATTCACTATACGTACCAGTACATTCACTATACATTCTAGTACATTCACTATACATACCAGTACATTCACTATACATACCAGTACATTCACTATACATACCAGTACATTCACTATACGTACCAGTACATTCACTATACATACCAGTACATTCACTATACATACCAGTACATTCACTATATATTCTAGTACATTCACTATACATTCTAGTACATTCACTATACGTACCAGTACATTCACTATACATTCTAGTACATTCACTCTACATACCAGTATATTCACTATACATTCTAGTACATTCACTATACATTCTAGTACATTCACTATACATTCTAGTACATTCACTATACATACCAGTACATTCACTATACGTACCAGTACATTCACTATACATACCAGTACATTCACTATACATACCAGTACATTCACTATACATACCAGTACATTCAATATACATACCAGTACATTCACTATACATTCTAGTACATTCACTATACATTCTAGTACATTCACTATACATACCAGTACATTCACTATACATACCAGTACATTCACTATACGTACCAGTACATTCACTATACATACCAGTACATTCACTATACATACCAGTACATTCACTATATATTCTAGTACATTCACTATACGTTCTAGTACATTCACTATACGTACCAGTACATTCACTATACATTCTAGTACATTCACTCTACATACCAGTATATTCACTATACATTCTAGTACATTCACTATACATTCTAGTACATTCACTATACATTCTAGTACATTCACTATACATACCAGTACATTCACTATACGTACCAGTACATTCACTATTCATTCTAGTACATTCACTATACATTCTAGTACATTCACTATACGTACCAGTACATTCACTATACATTCTAGTACATTCACTATACATACCAGTACATTCACTATGCGTACCAGTACATTCACTATACATTCTAGTACATTCACTATACATTCTAGTACATTCACTATACATTCTAGTACATTCACTATACATTCTAGTACATTCACTATACGTACCAGTACATTCACTATACATTCTAGTACATTCACTATAAATTCTAGTACATTCACTATACATTCTAGTACATTCACTATGCGTACCAGTACATTCACTATATATTCTAGTACATTCACTATACATTCTAGTACATTAACTATACGTACCAGTACATTCACTATACATTCTAGTACATTCACTATACATACCAGTACATTCACTATACGTACCAGTACATTCACTATACGTACCAGTACATTCACTATACATTCTAGTACATTCACTATACATACCAGTACATTCACTATACATACCAGTACATTCACTATACGTACCAGTACATTCACTATACGTACCAGTACATTCACTATACGTACCAGTACATTCACTATACATTCTAGTACATTCACTATACATACCAGTACATTCACTATACATACCAGTACATTCACTATACATACCAGTACATTCACTATACATACCAGTACATTCACTATACATACCAGTACATTCACTATACATTCTAGTACATTAACTATACGTACCAGTACATTCACTATACATACCAGTACATTCACTATACATACCAGTACATTCACTATACATTCTAGTACATTAACTATATGTACCAGTACATTCACTATACATACCAGTACATTCACTATACATTCTAGTACATTAACTATACGTACCAGTACATTCACTATACGTACCAGTACATTCACTATACATTCTAGTACATTCACTATACATACTAGTACATTCACTATACATACCAGTACATTCAATATACATACCAGTACATTCACTATACATTCTAGTACATTCACTATACATACCAGTACATTCACTATACGTGCCAGTACATTCATTTTGATAGGAGAATGGAGCTTCTGTGGTGATGGAATCTCTCCCTTACGTGATTGATTGGTCTAGACGGTCCTTGTTGACATGGGAGTTAAATGACAGACATGCCAGGCTTTTTTTGTTGTTCAATAATCAATGATTATTCTCAGGAGTTTTAACTGACTGGGGAAAATGCACTTTTAAATGTCCTAATTATCTAATTTCTTGATTATGTAAGGTATGCCGTATAAGTTGTCTAGTTTTTCCAAGATAGTGTCCTGCCTTAGGGATGATAGACAGGAGCTCTGTTTCTCTGTCTCTCTCCCTGACACCCTGTTTCTCTTGGTCTTAGAAGTATTTTTGACACAATTTGCGAATCCATCGCAGAGGAGAGTGATTTGAACATTTTAGAGGCATCTCAATATCTACCCATCAGCCAGACAAAGAGTTTAACTTTACTTGATCATTTATCTTTGCAAGAAAGCCAAACGCTTCTGTCTCAGGACATCTATCAGAAGGGGAGAGAAAGTGTTTCATATGGGAGGTGCATCATCCAGGCAGTAAGTGTCCGTATTCACCTGGCCTCCGAAGCTCAGAAAATCTCTCATATCTCTCTCTCCGTTTCCTAGGGCACAATTGGTTAGAATGTTAAGAATTATTATGAAAATAAACCGAAAAACTGAACACACACACTTGATAATGCTCTCTGCAGCCTCTCTGTTATGCTCATCTCTGTTATCTAAATGGACAGCTTCTTCCATTGTAACTTTTTACTGAGCTCGCCAGGAAATATCTTCTCCAATTCAACACACATTTCTAGATTTTCGTTTTTCTGGCTCTAATATTTACACGGGGTCTCCTGTCCCGGTTCAGCTCCCAGAAATGATAATCCTGTGTGATAAACATGTTGTAACCCCCCTGGTACAGAAACCCCCCTAGTACACATGTTGAAACCCCCCTGGTACACATGTTGTAACCCCCCTGGTACACATGTTGTAACCCCCCTGGTACACATGTTGAAACCCCCTGGTACACATGTTGAAACCCCCCTGGTACACATGTTGTAACCCCCCTGGTACACATGTTGAAACCCCCCTAGTACACATGTTGTAACCCCCCTAGTACACATGTTATAACCCCCCTAGTACACATGTTGAAACCCCCCTCGTACACATGTTGAAACCCCCCTGGTACATATGTTGTAAACCCCCCTGGTACACATGTTGTAACCCCCCTAGTACACATGTTGTAACCCCCCTGGTACATATGTTGAAACCCCCCTCATACACATGTTGTAACCCCCCTGGTACACATGTTGTAACCCCCCTAGTACACATGTTGTAACCCCCCTGGTACACATGTTGAAACCCCCCTCATACACATGTTGTAACCCCCCTCATACACATGTTGTAACCCCCCTGGTACATATGTTGAAACCCCCCTCATACACATGTTGTAACCCCCCTGGTACACATGTTATAACCCCCCTGGTACATATGTTGAAACCCCGCTCATACACATGTTGTAACCCCCCTAGTACACATGTTATAACCCCCCTAGTACACATGTTGAAACCCCCCTCGTACACATGTTGAAACCCCCCTGGTACATATGTTGTAAACCCCCCTGGTACACATGTTGTAACCCCCCTGGTACACATGTTGTAACCCCCCTGGTACACATGTTGTAACCCCCCTAGTACATATGTTGAAACCCCCCTCATACACATGTTGTAACCCCCCTGGTACACATGTTGTAAACCCCCTGGTACACATGTTGTAACCCCCTGGTACACATGTTGTCACCCTTCTGGTACACATGTTGTAACCCCCCTGGTACACATGTTGAAACCCCCCTGGTACACATGTTGAAACCCCCCTGGTACACATGTTGAAGCCCCCCTGGTACACATGTTGAAACCCCCCTGGTACACATGTTGAAGCCCCCCTGGTACACATGTTGTAACCCCCCTGGTACACACGTTGTCACCCCCCTAGTACACATGTTGAAACCCCCCTGGTACACATGTTGTAACCCCCCTAGTACACATGTTGAAACCCCCCTGGTACACATGTTGAAGCCCCCCTGGTACACATGTTGTAACCCCCCTAGTACACATGTTGAAACCCCCCTGGTACACATGTTGTAACCCCCCTGGTACACATGTTGTAACCCCCCTAGTACACATGTTGAAACCCCCCTGGTACACATGTTGAAGCCCCCCTGGTACACATGTTGTAACCCCCCTGGTACACACGTTGTCACCCCCCTAGTACACATGTTGAAACCCCCCTGGTACACATGTTGTAACCCCCCTGGTACATGTTGTAACCCCCCTGGTACATGTTGTAACCCCCCTGGTACACATGTTGTAACCCCCCTGGTACAGAAACCCCCCTGGTACATGTTGTAAACCCCCCTGGTACACATGTTGTAACCCCCCTGGTACACATGTTGTAACCCCCCTGGTACACATGTTGTCACCCCCCTGGTACACATGTTGTCACCCCCCTGGTACACATGTTGTAACCCCCCTGGTACACATGTTGAAACCCCCTGGTACACATGTTGAAACCCCCCTAGTACACATGTTGTAACCCCCCTAGTACATGTTGTAACCCCCCTGGTACACATGTTGTAACCCCCCTGGTACATGTTGTAAACCCCCCTGGTACACATGTTGTAACCCCCCTGGTACACATGTTGTAACCCCCCTGGTACACATGTTGTCACCCCCCTGGTACACATGTTGTCACCCCCCTGGTACACATGTTGTAACCCCCCTGGTACACATGTTGAAACCCCCCTGGTACACATGTTGAAACCCCCCTAGCACACATGTTGTAACCCCCCTGGTACACATGTTGTAAACCCCCCTGGTACACATGTTGAAACCCCCTGGTACACATGTTGAAACCTCCCTGGTACACATGTTGTAACCCCCTGGTACACATGTTGTAACCCCCCTGGTACACATGTTGAAACCTCCCTGGTACACATGTTGAAACCTCCCTGGTACACATGTTGAAACCTCCCTGGTACACATGTTGAAACCTCCCTGGTACACATGTTGAAACCTCCCTGGTACACATGTTGTAACCCCCTGGTACACATGTTGAAACCTCCCTGGTACACATGTTGTAACCCCCTGGTACACATGTTGAAACCTCCCTGGTACACATGTTGAAACCTCCCTGGTACACATGTTGAAACCTCCCTGGTACACATGTTGTAACCCCCTGGTACACATGTTGAAACCTCCCTGGTACACATGTTGAAACCTCCCTGGTACACATGTTGTAACCCCCTGGTACACATGTTGAAACCTCCCTGGTACACATGTTGTAACCCCCTGGTACACATGTTGAAACCTCCCTGGTACACATGTTGTAACCCCCTGGTACACATGTTGAAACCTCCCTGGTACACATGTTGTAACCCCCCTGGTACACATGTTGTAACCCCCTGGTACACATGTTGTAACCCCCTGGTACACATGTTGAAACCTCCCTGGTACACATGTTGTAACCCCCTGGTACACATGTTGAAACCTCCCTGGTACACATGTTGTAACCCCCCTGGTACACATGTTGTAACCCCCTGGTACACATGTTGTAAACCCCCCTGGTACACATGTTGTAACCCCCCTGGTACACATGTTGTAACCCCCCTGGTACACATGTTGTCACCCCCCTGGTACACATGTTGTCACCCCCCTGGTACACATGTTGTAACCCCCCTGGTACACATGTTGAAACCCCCTGGTACACATGTTGAAACCCCCCTAGTACACATGTTGTAACCCCCCTAGTACATGTTGTAACCCCCCTGGTACACATGTTGTAACCCCCCTGGTACATGTTGTAAACCCCCCTGGTACACATGTTGTAACCCCCCTGGTACACATGTTGTAACCCCCCTGGTACACATGTTGTCACCCCCCTGGTACACATGTTGTCACCCCCCTGGTACACATGTTGTAACCCCCCTGGTACACATGTTGAAACCCCCCTGGTACACATGTTGAAACCCCCCTGGCACACATGTTGTAACCCCCCTGGTACACATGTTGTAAACCCCCCTGGTACACATGTTGAAACCCCCTGGTACACATGTTGAAACCTCCCTGGTACACATGTTGTAACCCCCTGGTACACATGTTGTAACCCCCCTGGTACACATGTTGAAACCTCCCTGGTACACATGTTGAAACCTCCCTGGTACACATGTTGAAACCTCCCTGGTACACATGTTGAAACCTCCCTGGTACACATGTTGAAACCTCCCTGGTACACATGTTGAAACCTCCCTGGTACACATGTTGTAACCCCCTGGTACACATGTTGAAACCTCCCTGGTACACATGTTGTAACCCCCTGGTACACATGTTGAAACCTCCCTGGTACACATGTTGAAACCTCCCTGGTACACATGTTGAAACCTCCCTGGTACACATGTTGTAACCCCCTGGTACACATGTTGAAACCTCCCTGGTACACATGTTGAAACCTCCCTGGTACACATGTTGTAACCCCCTGGTACACATGTTGAAACCTCCCTGGTACACATGTTGTAACCCCCTGGTACACATGTTGAAACCTCCCTGGTACACATGTTGTAACCCCCTGGTACACATGTTGAAACCTCCCTGGTACACATGTTGTAACCCCCCTGGTACACATGTTGTAACCCCCTGGTACACATGTTGTAACCCCCTGGTACACATGTTGAAACCTCCCTGGTACACATGTTGTAACCCCCTGGTACACATGTTGAAACCTCCCTGGTACACATGTTGTAACCCCCCTGGTACACATGTTGTAACCCCCTGGTACACATGTTGTAACCCCCCTAGTACACATGTTGTAACCCCCTGGTACACATGTTGTAACCCCCCTAGTACACATGTTGTAACCCCCCTAGTACACATGTTGAAGGAGAGTGGAAGCAACTTCTGTCAACGGCTCTTTCCCCCTGTGTGAGGCTGTGAAGTGTGTGTGTGTGTGTGTGTGTGTGTGTGTGTGTGTGTGTGTGTGTGTGTGTGTGTGTGTGTGTGTGTGTGTGTGTGTGTGTGTGTGTGTGTGTATGCATGCCTGCCTCCATGTATGTAAGCCTTTGCTGCACACTGCGATTTGGAACCATGGACTAGTATTGTGATGACAATCCTTTGCCTTTGTCCAATGGGATCCCAAGTACCAGAGATCATTGTAAAACCCAGAATGAATTGTATATTGTGCAGCCTACAGCTATGCCCATGTGTGTAACGTGTCAAACCCCATTCTAGTGTTGATCTCGTGCACAAGTGCCTTTTTATCCTGGACGCCAAACTGATGTCACCACTGCTCTTAGGTCAGTATTTCATATCGTTCAATTTATTTCACAACCCCACTACACAGCATAACCAGCCTTGCGATAACCTGAGTGGATACATGTGTTGTCTTTAATACTATTCGCTGGAGAATGTCGAGACAGTCGAATCCTTTGGTCTTGGCATTGGCATCCCATACCCCAGATGAACATCCCCAGGGAAGTGCATTGCAAAGAAATACAAAAAAAACCGTCAGCCTGTAAAGAGAAATGCCTTTGAGCGGATTTGGCTTAGATGTGATTCAGTATCCTGTGAAACTCGTTGAGTAACACAACAACGTGCGCCTCCAGCTCAGACGGACAAGATCATATTAAAGAAAAACTGATCAGATCTGATGAAATGTTCCTCTTTTTCTGAGGGAGGGATCACGCAATGCATACATATTGTATTGGGAGCAGGCCAGATATTCTTGTTAGGTTTTCACACACACACACACACACACACACACACACACACACACACACACACACACACACACACACACACACACACACACACACACACACACACACACACACACACACAAACACACAAACACACAAACACACAAACACACAAACAAAACACAGAAACAAAACACAGGTATCAGCACTGGGGACAAACAAGGCCCACAATGTGTTGTTTGATTTTAGTTCTTCAAACTGGACTCCTTCCAATTCCAATTTGTTTTTTTTCATAGCAATGGACAGTTCAGTTCTGAGAGCACATGACAGTATTGTCACTATGACATCACATGCCAGTGCATGTTAAACCACTTGATAACATGCTGTCTTAGGACAGGAGATAATATGTACGGACAGTCCATAATTGGGTGATCTCACCTCTCATGTAGCCACTTAACTCTTCTCATATCAGTGCTTCATGGCTTTTGTTGAGCGTGACACCTTGTCATGATTCACAGGACCCTCTCGTTATGGAACACTGTGATGTTGACCTGTCAGTGTTGATAACACTGCATGGCTGTGTGTGTGTGTGTGTGTGTGTGTGTGTGTGTGTGTGTGTGTGTGTGTGTGTGTGTGTGTGTGTGTGTGTGTGTGTGTGTGTGTGTGTGTGTGTGTGTGTGTGTGTGTGTGTGTGTGTGTGTGTGTGTGTGTGTGTGTGTGTGTGTGTGTAAGTGTGTGTAAGTGTGTGTGTGTGTGTGTAAGTGTGTGTCAGCCATGCCATATCTCCAGTAACAGTCTACCCCTGTCAATGTCAGCTAGAGATATTTTGTATTCACACCAGGACAGCCTGCAGTCTAGTCAAAATTGGTTTTGGCTACATCGGCTAAAGCATTTCCCCATTTCCTCCTATGACCATAGCCAAGGCACTGTCTTATAGAGAAGTCTGCAACACGGCTGAGGTATTGCCCTTCCATTCCAATACAAAAGGCCCCTTGTGACTGTGCAGGCTCTTCTTCTTATAGCAATCAGAGACACCTGGGTCAAACTCCGAGTGAACACAGCAGCACCTCCTCTCTTCTCCTCTCCTCCCCCTCTTCTTTCCCCCCAGTCGGGGCCCCATACGGTGAGGAATGTAACACTTGGAGATGTCCTACCACTCCTACGTGACATTCTTTACCCCCTGACCCGAGCCTAGGGTGCCTGGAGTGGGGAGGACGGTATAGGAAAAGGGTCACTGGGGGTCAACATCTGGACTAGATTAGGTCTTGGGGATGGTGCTGGTTGTGTGTGTGTGCGTGCGTGCGTCTGTGTGTGTGACAGACAACCAGGCGTGATAGCCTGTAATAGTCGTCACTCCATCAGTCGTCACTCTCCATCTCTCCTGGAAGCTCAGATGAGATGGAACAAATCTCCACCTTCCCTTTGAAAGGGCACATACGCGTGACAAGAAATAACTATAGCATCCGCCTTTGAAGGACAGGCATTAGATGGTGGTAGTGGTATTATGGTTTTATCATTGAAATTGTTCTCACCTGCTAAGGAACGGGGACATGAGCTTTACTGTCTGTGAGGTTGTGAAATTATGACCTCACCGTAGCTATGGTAATAGGCAGGGGCGTGTAACACGGACCTCCATATGTATTACGTGAAAATAACATTATAGGGTAATATACAGTACATTCAGACAGTATTTAGACCCTTTGACTTTATCCACATTTTGTTACGTTACAGCCTTATTCTAAAATGGATAAAATAGTGTTTTTCCCCCTCATAAATCTACACACAATACCCCATAATGACAAAGCAAAAATAGGTTTTTACATAGGTATTCAGACCCTTTACTCAGTCCTTTGTTGAAGCACCTTTGGCAGAAATTAAAGCCTCTAGTCTTCTTGAGTATGATGCTACAAGCTTGGCACACCTGTATTTGGGGAGTTTTTTTCTCTGCAGATCCTCTAAAGCTCTGTCAGGTTGGATGGGGAGCGTCACTGCACAGCTATTTTCAGGTCTCTCCAGAGATGTTCGATCCGGGCTCTGGCTGGGCCTCTCAAGGAGATGGTTGTCCTTCTTGAAGTTTCTCCTATCTCCACAGAGGAACTCTGGAGCTCTGTCAGAGTAACCATCGGGATCTCGGTCACCTCCCTGACCAAGGCCCTTCTCCCCCGATTGATCAGTTTGGCCGGGTGGCCAGCTCTAGGAAGAGTCTTGGTGGTTCCAAACTTCTTCCATTTAAGAATGATGGAGGCCACTGTGTTCTTGGACCTTCAATGCTACAGAAATGTTTTGGTACCCTTCCCCAGATGTGCCTCGACACAATTCTGTCTCGAAACTCTACGGACAATTCCTTCGACCTCATGGCTTGGTTTTCGCTCTGACATGCACTGTCAACTGTGGGACCTTATATAGACAGATGTGAGCCATTCCAAATCATGTCCAATCAATTGAATTTACCACAGGTGGACTCCAATCAAGTTGTAGAAACATCTCAAGGATGATCAATGGAAACAGGATACGCCTGAGCTTAATTTCAAATCTCATAGCAAAGGGTCTGAATACTTATGTAAATAAGGTATTTCATTTTTTTATATTTAATAAACTTGCAGAAATGTCTAAAAACCTGTTTTCATTTTGTCATAGGGGTGATAGTAACGGAACACCAGCAAAGTTTTCGTATGTGATTCATCCATGTTAGAAACTTAGCATTACATGGATACTATTGATTTAGTAGACTGCAGATTGTCCTAATAGTGCAGAACTACCATCTGGCAATTCTGGCAAATGCCAGATAGGCTGAACCATTTTTTAGTTGGGTGGGCTGGTCGAAATTGACACACACACACCAACAAATAAATGATATAGAAAAAGTTAACATGGCCAGCAGCCCATGGGCCTGTTAAGATATTTTTTTAAAGGTCTTTGCGCAATTTCTTAGTTATATAGTGGACAACGGCTGGCCCCACCCTATCAAGATAGGCCGGCCTGGTTTTCTGATTGTCACGTTCCTGACCTATTTTTATGTTATTTTGATTATGTTTAGTTGGTCAGGGCGTGAGTTGGGGTGGGCATTGTATGTTGTGTGTGTTTGGTTAGTCCATGGGTGTTGTATGTGTATGGGATAGTGTTTGTTAGGTTGTCTAGTTATGTCTATGGCTGCCTAGATTGGGTCTCAATCAGAGACAGCTGTCATTCATTTGTCTCTGATTGGGAGCCAGATTTAAGGTAGCCATAGGCAGTAGGCTTTTGTGGGTGTTTGTTCCTGTGTCCACACATGGACGGTTGAAGGTTAGTCACGTTTGTTGTTTTGTAGTTTTGTAGTGTCTTGTTTTCATTAAAAGATGGCTTATTTCCCTCAATCCGCATCTTGGTCCTATCCATGCTCCTCCTCGTCTAAGGGGGAGAACAACATTGACTGCCTTTACAGAAACACCCACCATAACAGGACCAAGCGGATTGAGGAGAGAGAAAAGGAACTAAGGCACTGGACACAGGAGGAATGGTCTTGGGAGATCATGGACGGAAAGGGACCCTGGGGAAGGGTTGGAGAGAATCGCCGCTCTCGGGAGGAGAGGAAGGCAGCCACAGCCCAGGAGCGCTGGTATGAGGAGGCAGCACATAGGAGAGGCTGGAAGCCCGAGAGGCTCACCCAAAAATTTCTTGGGGGGGGGGCTAAAGGGGAGTGTGGCGAAGCCGGGTTGGATACCTGAGCCAACTCCCCGGGCTTGCCGTGGAGTAAGAGGGCGTCGTACTGGTCAGACACCGTGTTATGCGGTAAAGCGCACGGTGTCCCCAGTACGCGTGCTTAGCCCAGTGCGGGCTATTCCACCTTGCCGCACTGGGAGGGCTAGGTTGGGCATCGAGCCGAGTGCCATGAAGCCGGCCCAACGTATCTGGTCTCCAGTACGTCTCCTCGGGCCGGCGTACATGGCACCAGCCTTACAGGTGGTGTCCCCGGTTCGCCTGCATAGGCCAGTGCGGGCTATTCCACCTCGCCGCACTGGCAGGGCTACGGGGACCATTCAACCTGGTAGGGTTGGGGAGGCTCGGTGCTCAAGAGCACGTGTCCTCCTTCACGGTCCGGTATATCCGGCGCCACCTTCCCACCCCAGCTCAGTACCACCAGTGCCTACACCACGCACCAGGCTTCCAGTGCATCTCCAGAGCCCTGTTCCTCTTCCACGCACTCTCCCTATGGTACGGGTCTCCAGCCCGGTGCCTCCAGTTCCGGTACCACGCACCAGGCCTGGAGTGCGCCACGAGAGTCCAGTGTGCCCAGTTCCTGTTCCCCGCACTCGCTCTGAGGTGCGTCCCCACGGCCCGGTGCCTCCAGTTCCGGTACCACGCACCAGGCCTATAGTGCGTCTCAGCCGGCCAGAGTCTGCCGTCTGCCTAGCGCCAGAGCCGTCCTGCCATGACCAGCCAGAGCCGTCCTGCCATGACCAGCCAGAGCCGTCCTGCCATGACCAGCCAGAGCCGTCCTGCCATGACCAGCCAGAGCCGTCCTGCCATGACCAGCCAGAGCCGTCCTGCCATGACCTGCCAGAGCCGTCCTGCCATGACCTGCCAGAGCCGTCCAGCCAGGACCTGCCAGAGCCGTCCAGCCAGGACCTGCCAGAGCCGTCCAGCCAGGACCTGCCAGAGCCGTCCAGCCAGGACCTGCCAGAGCCGTCCAGCCAGGACCTGCCAGAGCCGTCCAGCCAGGACCTGCCGGAGTCCCTCAGCCAGGACCTGCCGGAGTCCCTCAGCCAGGACCTGCCGGAGTCCCTCAGCCAGGACCTGCCGGAGTCCCTCAGCCAGGACCTGCCGGAGTCCCTCAGCCAGGACCTGCCGGAGTCCCTCAGCCAGGACCTGCCAGAGTCCCTCAGCCAGGACCTGCCAGAGTCCCTCAGCCAGGACCTGCCAGAGTCCCTCAGCCAGGACCTGCCAGAGTCCCTCAGCCAGGACCTGCCAGAGTCCCTCAGCCAGGACCTGCCAGAGTCCCTCAGCCAGGACCTGCCAGAGTCCCTCAGCCAGGACCTGCCAGAGTCCCTCAGCCAGGACCTGCCAGAGTCCCTCAGCCAGGACCTGCCAGAGTCCCTCAGCCAGGACCTGCCAGAGTCCCTCAGCCAGGAC